>NW_026879147.1:0-252519 GCF_032173495.1 Musca vetustissima
AGCCATAATAGAGGCTTGGATTTATTAAAAATATTTTTGAGGCCATATAGAGGCTTGGATTTATTAATAATATTTCTTGGATTTATTAAAAAATATTTTTTTATATTCCCAAAAAAATATTTTTTTTTATATTCCACGCCTTTATAATGTACCCAGAAACATTTTTATATTCTACGCCTTTATAATGTACCCAGAAACATTTTTATATTCTACGCCTTTATAATGTACCCAGATACATTTTTATATTCTACGCCTTTATAATGCCCCAATTTTTTTATATCCCGCGCCTTTATAATGTCCCCAAAAATATGTTTTTATATTCCACGCCTTTATAATGTCCCCAAAAATATTTTTTTATATTCCACGCCTTTATAATGTCCCCAAAAATATTTTTTATATTCCACGCCTTTATAATGTCCCCAAAAATATTTTTTTATATTCCACGCCTTTATAATGTCCCCAAAAATATTTTTTTATATTCCACGCATTTATAATATTTTTTTATATTCCACGCCTTTATAATGTCCCCAAAAATATTTTTTTATATTCCACGCATTTATAAGGTCCCCAAAAATATTTTTTTTTATATTCCACGCCTTTATAATGTCCCCAAAAATATTTTTTTATATTCCACGCCTTTATAATGTCCCCAAAAAATGTTTAATAAATCCACGCCTGTATAATGGCCTCAAAAAATATTTTTTAATAAATCCACGCCTGTATAATGGCTTCAAAAAATATTTTTTAATAAACCCACGGCTGTATAATGGCCTCAAAAAATATTTTTTTTAATAAATCCACGCCTGAGTTGGCTACTCCAGAAAAAAAATATTTTTTAATAAAACCAAGCCTGAGTTGGCTACTCAAAAAAAATTTAAAAATCCACGCTTGAGTTGGCCACTTCAAAAAAATATTTTTTAATAAATCCACGCCTGTATAATGGCCTCAAAAAATATTTTTTAATAAATCCACGCCTGTATAATGGCCTCAAAAAATATTTTTTAATAAATCCACGCCTGTATAATGGCCTCAAAAAATATTTTTTAATAAATCCACGCCTGTATAATGGCCTCAAAAAATATTTTTTAATAAATCCACGCTTGTATAATGGCCTCAAAAAATATTTTTTAATAAATCCACGCCTGTATAATGGCCTCAAAAAAATATTTTTTTAATAAATCCACGCCTATATAATGGCCTCAAAAAATATTTTTTAATAAATCCACGCCTGTATAATGGCCTCAACAAATATTTTTTTAAAAATCCACGCCTGTATAATGGCCTCAAAAATATTTTTTAGTAAATCCACGCCTGTATAATGGCCTCAAAAATATTTTTTAAAAAATCCACGCCTCAAAAAAATATTTTTTAAAAAACCACGCCTCGAAAAAATTATTTTTAAAAAATCCACGCCTCAAAAAAATTCTTTTTAAAAAATCCACGCTTCAAAAAAATATTTTTTTAAAAATCCACGCCTAGTTGAGGTCCTCATAAAATATTTTTTAATAAATCCACGCCTGTATAATGGCCTCAAAAAATATTTTTTAATAAATCCACGCCTGTATAATGGCCTCAAAAAATATTTTTTAATAAATCCACGCCTGTATAATGGCCTCAAAAAATATTTTTTAATAAATCCACGCCTGTATAATGGCCTCAAAAAATATTTTTTAAAAAATCCACGCCTGACCTAAAGCTCAAAAAATATTTTTTAAAAAATCCACGCCTGACCTAAAGCTCAAAAAATATTTTTTAAAAAATCTACGCCTCGTATGGGACCTCAAAAAATATTTTTTAAAAAATCCACGCCTCTTATGGGACCTCAAAAAATATCCTTTAAAAGATCCACGCCTTGTATGGGACCTCAAAAAATATTCTTTAAAAAATCCACGCCTTGTAATGGCCTCAAAAAATATTTTTTAATAAATCCACGCCTGTGTAATGGCCTCAAAAAATAATTTTTAATAAATCCACGCCTGTGGAATGGCCTCAAAAAATAATTTTTAATAAATCCACGCCTGTATAATGGCCTCAAAAAATATTTTTTAATAAATCCACGCCTGTATAATGGCCTCAAAAAATATTTTTTAATAAATCCACGCCTTATAGTATGGCCTCAAAAAATATTTTTTAAAAAATCCACGCCTTATGAGTATGGCCTCAAAAAATATTCTTTAAAAAATCCACGCCTTATGCCTCAAAAAATATTTTTTAAAAAATCCACGCCTTTAATAGGCCCCTCAAAAAATATTCTTTAAAAAATCCACGCCTTTAATAGGCCCCTCAAAAAATATTCTTTAAAAAATCCACGCCTTGTGTAATGGCCTCAAAAAATATTTTTGCCTTATGAGTATGGCCTCAAAAAATATTCTTTAAAAAATCCACGCCATGGCCTCAAAAAATATTCTTTAAAAAATCCACGTATGGCCTCAAAAAATATTCTTTAAAAAATCCACGCCTTATGAGTATGGCCTCAAAAAATATTCTTTAAAAAATCCACGCCTTATGAGTATGGCCTCAAAAAATATTCTTTAAAAAATCCACGCCTTATGAGTATGGCCTCAAAAAATATTCTTTAAAAAATCCACGCCTTATGAGTATGGCCTCAAAAAATATTCTTTAAAAAATCCACGCCTTATGAGTATGGCCTCAAAAAATATTCTTTGAAAAATCCACGCCTTATGAGTATGGCCTCAAAAAATATTCTTTAAAAAATCCACGCCTTATGAGTATGGCCTCAAAAAATATTCTTTAAAAAATCCACGCCTTATGAGTATGGCCTCAAAAAATATTCTTTAAAAAATCCACGCCTTATGAGTATGGCCTCAAAAAATATTCTTTAAAAAATCCACGCCTTATGAGTATGGCCTCAAAAAATATTCTTTAAAAAATCCACGCCTTATGAGTATGGCCTCAAAAAATATTCTTTAAAAAATCCACGCCTTATGGTATGGCCTCAAAAAATATTCTTTAAAAAATCCACGCCTTATGGTATGGCCTCAAAAAATGTTCTTTAAAAAATCCACGCCTTATTAAGGCCTCAAAAAATATTCTTTAAAAAATCCACGCCTTATTAAGGCCTCAAAAAATATTCTTTAAAAAATCCACGCCTTGTCTGAGTACCTCAAAAAATATTCTTTAAAAAATCCACGCCTTGTTTGAGTACCTCAAAAAATATTCTTTAAAAAATCCACGCCTTGTCTGAGTACCTCAAAAAATATTCTTTAAAAAATCCACGCCTTTGGTATGGCCTCAAAAAATATTCTTTAAAAAATCCACGCCTTTGGTATGGCCTCAAAAAATATTCTTTAAAAAATCAACGCCTTTGGTATGGCCTCAAAAAATATTCTTTAAAAAATCCAGGCCTCAAACAATATTCTTAAAAAAATCCACGCCTTTGGTATGGCCTCAAAAAATATTCTTTAAAAAATCCACGCCTTTGGTCAAAAAATATTCTTTAAAAAATCCACGCCTTATGGTATGGCCTCAAAAAATATTTTTTAAAAAATCCACGCCTTATGAGTATGGCCTCAAAAAATATTTTTAAAAAATCCACGCCTTATGATATGGCCTCAAAAAATATTTTTTAAAAAATCCACGCCTTATGTATGGCCTCAAAAAATATTTTTAAAAAATCCACGCCTTAAAATGGCCTCAAAAAATATTTTTAAAAAATCCACGCCTGTATGGCCTCAAAAAATATTTTTAAAAAATCCACGCCTTATATAATGGCCTCAAAAAATATTTTAAAAAATCCACGCCTTAAAATGGCCTCAAAAAATATTTTTTAAAAAATCCACGCCTTTAATAGGCCCCTCAAAAAATATTTTTTAAAAAATCCACGCCTGTATAATGGCCTCAAAAAATATTTTTTAAAAAATCCACGCCTGTATAATGGCCTCAAAAAATATTTTTTAAAAAATCCACGCCTTTATAATGGCCTCAAAAAATATTTTTTAAAAAATCCACGCCTTTTAATGTCCTCAAAAATAAAAAATCCACGCCTTTATAATGGCCTCAAAAAATATTTTTTAAAAAATCCACGCCTTTATAATGGCCTCAAAAAATATTTTTAAAAAATCCACGCCTGTATAATGGCCTCAAAAAATATTTTTTAAAAAATCCACGCCTGTATAATGGCCTCAAAAAATATTTTTTAAAAATCCACGCCTGTATAATGGCCTCAAAAAATATTTTTTAAAAAATCCACGCCTGTATAATGGCCTCAAAAAATATTTTTTAAAAAATCCACGCCTGTATAATGGCCTCAAAAAATATTTTTTAATAAAAATAATGGCCTCAAAAAATATTTTTTAAAAAATCCACGCCTGTTGTGGTACATTATAAAAATATTTTTAAAAAATCCACGCCTATATAATGGCCTCAAAAAATATTTTTTAATAAATCCACGCCTATATAATGGCCTCAAAAAATATTTTTTAAAAAATCCACGCCTGTTGAAGACCCTTGAAAAGGGATTTTTAAAAAATCCACGCCTGTTTAGAGCCTCCAAAAATATTTTTTAATAAATCCACGCCTGTATAATGGCCTCAAAAAATATTTTTTTAAAAATCCACGCCTGTATAATGGCCTCAAAAAATATTTTTTTAATAAATCCACGCCTGACTTTGCTACTCCAAAATTTTTTTTAATAAATCCACGCCTGACTTTGCTACTCCAAAAAATATTTTTTGATAAATCCACGCCTGAGTTGGCTACTCCAAAAAAAAAAAATTTTAATAAATCCAAGCCTGTGTTGGCTACTCCAGAAAAAATATTTTTTTTAATAAATCCACGCCTGTATAATGGCCTCAAAAAATATATTTTTTAATAAATCCACGCCTGTATAATGGCCTCAAAAAATATTTTTTAATAAATCCACGCCTGTGTTGGCTACTCCAAAAAAATATTTTTTTAATAAATCCACGCCTGAGTTGGCCACTCCAAAAAATATTTTTAATAAATCCACGCCTGTGTAATGGCCTCAAAAAATATTTTTTAATAAATCCACGCCTGTGTAATGGAGTCTCTAAGTTGAACTCCTGAAGTAAAGTCGCATTGTTCATCATAATTATTCTTACACATAATCAATAAACTCTGTTAAACAGCATAACACAAAGTGTTTTCATCAGGTTATGGGCCCAGATGCCGAAACTGTTTAAAGATTAAATAGTGAAGAATAATTTGTGAGCAATAAAATAACATGAGTGCACCAAACTTCCAAATTGATAAATTGGATGAGAATAACTATGACAGTTGGGTTATTCAGATGCGCAGTATTTTAATCCATGGTGGCCAATGGAAAATTGTGAGCGGTCAACTCAAGAAGGAGGATGGCGCAACAAATGTAGAGCAGTGGCTACGAGAGGATGAGAAGGCGTTAGCATCCATATTTCTGTGTGTGAAGCCAACACAGTTGGGGTACATAAGGAGCTGTACTACATCACATGAAGCGTGGAAGAAATTGGAGGACACATACATGCCTCGAGGACCATTGCTAAAGGTGTCACTGTACAAAAGGTTGGTGAATTTGAAAATGGCAGAAGGAGGTGGTATGGTGCAGCACATAAATGAATTTTCCGAAATTTATGAGAAATTGAAGGAGACGGGAATTCAGATTCAGGAGGAGCTATTGGTAATTATGCTTTTGTCAAGTCTTTCTAGTGCCTATGAAAACTTTGTGGTGGCCATTGAGACGCGGGATGATCTTCCATCGTTGCCCATCATAAAGCAGAAACTTCTCGAGGAGGGGAAGAGGCGAGAGGAAAGGGTTGTTGAGTTGACAACAGAGCAGGCGTTTGCTGCTAAAACAACAACCAATAGCAATACCGAGAAGAGACCAAACAGCAACAAAAACAACAGAAAGCATTTCAAGGGAAAATGTTTTGTATGCGGTGTAACGGGCCATTTCGCAAGTAAATGTGAGCAGAGAAAAGCAGGTAGCAACCCACAAGCAATGACGATGGTGGCAGCGACAGATTGTGCGCCCATAGGCAGAAACAAATGGTATGTCGATAGCGGGGCGACATCGCACATGTGTAATGATCGTTATGCGTTTGTTAATTACCATGATCATGATGAGATGATTTCGCTGGCTGGCAACAAACACATAAACGCAAAGGGAAAAGGCAACATTCGTTTGATGCTAGATTGTGAGGTTCTGCTAGAAAATGTTCTCTATTCGCCCGAGTTGCAGGCAAACTTCATTTCGGTGAGCAAAGCGGTCGACAGAGGATTGCAGGTCAATTTCGACAGAAAAGGTGCAGTCATAAAAAGAGATGATGGCAGCGTTGTTTTGCGTGCGAAAAGAAGAGACAATATGTTCGAAGTGTGCGAGAGAAAAACCCAAGGGTTGTGTGCAATCAACAACAACAGCATCACATGGCACAACAGGTATGGACATTTGAATTTTAACAGTTTGCATGAGTTGTCCAATAAGAACATGGTGAAGGGCATGCAGGTAGAGAAGGTGACTGATGTGAATTGCCGAACATGCATGATGAGCAAAATTCACACACTGCCGTTCCCTGAGTCGCAAACAAAATCGAGTGAGTTGCTGGAACTTGTCCATAGCGATGTGTGTGGGCCATTTAGGACGTGTTCGATTGCGGGCTCGAGGTACTTCGTAACTTTTATTGACGACAAGTCGAGGCGGATGTTCGTGTACTTTATGAAGAACAAGAGCGAAGTTTTTGCAAAATTCAAGTTGTTCAAGGTCATGGTCGAGCGTCAAACAGGTCGTAAGATAAAAGCAATTAGAACGGACAATGGCAAGGAATATGTGAACAACGAGTTCGACGCATTTCTGCAGAGAGAGGGTATACAAAGGCAGTTGACGGTGCCATACACACCACAACAAAACGGCGTAGCAGAGAGGGCTAACCGTACGATTGTTGAGATGGCGAGATCGATGATGCTCCATGCCAATGTTGAGCAGCGATTGTGGGCAGAGGCCGTTAATACTGCAGTGTATATTAGAAATAGATGCCCTACAAAGCAATTGAAAAATGAGACACCGTATTATGTGTGGTATGGAAGAGAGCCGAGTGTCAAACACTTTAAAACGTTTGGGTGTATTGCTGTTGCGCTAGAAAAATCAGGTGGTAAGTCGAAGTTTGATGCAAAGGGGAATGAATACATCATGATTGGGTATTCAACAACAGCAAAAGCATACCGATTGTATGACCCTGAGAAAAACAGAGTGTTTGAGGCGCGAGATGTACTGTTCGACGAAAATAATTTTGGCAGAAATGACAGCAAAAATGATCATGATGAATCAAGCAACGATTTATTTGTTTTTCCTTTTGTGGCTGAGGGGGAAACTCAAGAGGGTGTTTGTGCGGTTGACGACGATGTCAATGAACAAGAAAGAGGCGAGCACGATGACAGTTTCAACACAGCAGATGAAGAAGAGGAAAACAGTTACATTGCCGTTGACAACAATGAAGAGATCGTTGAAGCAGAAAGTCAGAGTGGACGAGGTAGGCCGAGAATTATTAGAACGGGAAAGCCAGGTAGACCGAAAAAGGTATATAATACGGTAAATAGTGCCATGGACGAGCATTTGCCACAGACGTTAGAGCAAGCTCTTTCAAGCGAAAATTGTACTCAATGGATAGAGGCAATGAAAGCAGAGTACAACGCACTTAGAAAAAATAAAACATGGTCGTTGGTGGGTTTGCCGAGTGGGCATAAGGCTATACCATGTAAATGGGTGTATGCGATCAAACGAAACGTTAACGGTGAGGTTGAACGTTACAAAGCGAGATTGGTTGCTAAGGGGTGCAGTCAGCGTTATGGCATTGATTTCCACGAAACATATTCTCCGGTGGTGCGTTACTCGACGATAAGAATTCTTTTGTCATTGGCTGTGAAGGAGAAAATGCATCTTCATCAACTTGACGTAAGCACAGCGTATTTGAATAGCAGCCTTCATGATGAAATTTATATGCTGCAGCCGCCTTATTTCGAGAATAAGAACAACACAGGCAAAGTGCTACGGCTTCATAAGGCGATATATGGGTTGAAGCAGAGTGGAAAGGAGTGGAATTCAAAGCTTGATTCAACTCTTCGAGAGTTAAATTTGATTCCATGTGACAATGAGCCATGTTTGTACAAGGGAATGAAAAATGGTAAGCTGATTTTGGTTGCGGTCTATGTCGACGACATTATTATTGGATGTACCGATAAATCCATCATAACGAAGTTAAAGGCACAAATTGGAGAGCAATTTGATGTGAGCGATAAAGGTGAACTTCGACATTTTTTGGGGATGGAAATTGAGCGTGAAGGCGAAACAGGTAACATCAAGTTGAGTCAGACGCAGTATATAAGAGATATGCTGAAGCAGTACGGCATGGAGAATTGTAAGTCAGTTTCGGTTCCATTGGAAGCAGGTTACCAAATCGAATGTGAGGGTAATTGTGAAAAGGTAGACCCACAGCAATATCAGTCGTTAGTTGGTACGTTGATATATTTGGCAATTTGTACGAGACCTGATATTTTACATTCGGTAACCAAATTGGCGCAGCGAAATGCTGATCCTCATAGAGAGCATATGACAAAACTTAAACATATATTGAGGTATTTGTCTGGGACAGTCGATATGAAATTACATTATGAAATTAATGGAACATCGCTGGAAGGTTTTGTTGATGCTGATTGGGGAGGTGACTCCGTGGATAGGAAGTCATATACCGGTTATGTATTTACGCTTTATGGATGCCCAGTGACTTGGCAGTCAAGAAAACAATCATCAGTGGCCCTCAGCAGTACAGAGGCTGAATATGTGGCAGCATCAGAAGCAGCAAAGGAAGCAATTTACTTAAAGCGGTTACTCAAAGAAATTGATGCTTTGAAAATGGGTACGGTAATTCTTCGTATTGACAACCAAGGTGCCAAGAAGTTAGCAGAGAATCCGGTGTATCATAAGAGAACTAAGCATATAGACATACGGTTTCATCATATACGAGATATGGTGCAGAGCAAAGAAATTGAACTGGTGTATTGTCCAACAGCTGATATGATAGCGGATGTGATGACGAAGAATCTGCCGAAGGTGAAGCATTATAATTTTATTGAGCAAATGAATTTGAAGTAAATATTATTTTATGTAAAATGTCATCCATGTTGAGGAGGAGTATTGAAATGTTGTTATGGTAACTCTTGTGCAACATGTATGACGTTAGCTTAGAACATACTATTAAGTTGTAAATAAATGTAAATATTTTTTCGTAGTCTCTAAGTTAAACTCCTGAAGTGAAGTCGCATTGTTCATCATAATTATTCTTACACATAATCAATAAACTCTGTTAAACAGTATAACACAAAGTGTTTTCATCACTATCCTAGGCGTGGATTTATTAAAGAATATTTTTTCATGGACTATCCTAGGCGTGGATTTATTAAAAAAAGATTTTTCATGGACTATCCTAGGCGTGGATTTATTAAAAAAAGATTTTTCATGGACTATCCTAGGCGTGGATTTATTAAAAAAAGATTTTTCATGGACTATCCAAGGCGTGGATTTATAAAAAAAAAAGATTTTTCATGGACTATCCTAGGCGTGGATTTATTAAAAAAAGATTTTTCATGGACTATCCTAGGCGTGGATTTATTAAAAAAAGATTTTTCATGGACTATCCTAGGCGTGGATTTATTAAAAAAAGATTTTTCATGGACTATCCTAGGCGTGGATTTATTAAAAAAAGATTTTTCATGGACTATCCTAGGCGTGGATTTATTAAAAAAAGATTTTTCATGGACTATCCTAGGCGTGGATTTATTAAAAAAAAGATTTTTCATGGACTATCCTAGGCGTGGATTTATTAAAAAAAGATTTTTCATGGACTATCCTAGGCGTGGATTTATTAAAAAAAAAGATTTTTCATGGACTATCCTAGGCGTGGATTTATTAAAAAAAGATTTTTCATGGACTATCCTAGGCGTGGATTTATTAAAAAAAGATTTTTCATGGACTATCCTAGGCGTGGATTTATTAAAAAAAGATTTTTCATGGACTATCCTATGTTTAGTTGTGGATTTTTCATGGACTTATTACTCTAAAAAAAGAAAATGGAATTGGCGGATTTATGGTAAAAAAAGATTTTTCATATGTTTTACCCAAATTTAGTGTTGAAATTGAAACAGAACCTGATGTAGGTCTGATGGACAAGTTAATTAAACTAACAATTCTCTCCAAATACACCTATGGCCAACCAGTTAAGGGAACGGTTAAAATAATTGCCAAGCTGTGCAAATCTTCCAGAATTCTTACAACTGCCGAAAAAACCATGGACATCGAGGGCAAAGCGGAGGTGGAATTTAATTTCCACGATGATTTGAAATTGGTGGAAACAGAAGACTGCAGTTACGGTAATTGGTGTATAAAAATTGAAGCTATTGTCACCGAAGCCTATACAGGGCTTAAACAAAGTACCACAACTGAGGTGACCGTTAAAAGGTCACGTTACAAGATTACCATACTCGATATTCCAAATGATTACGAACGTAACAAACCATTTGAAATACGAGCTGCGGTCAAGCATTTAAATGGACGTCCGGTAACGAATGCCAAGGTACCAGCCCAACTTATAATTAGCAGAGATTGTGGTAATGCATCAACACCTCTCAAAGATGATGAAATCATCGAATCAGAAATAAATTCCGATGGCATTGTCATATTCAATATTAACATAACCGATGATAGGGAATATTTGTATTTAGTATTTAAATATGAAGAAGCAACGAATTCGGGGTATGGTCTAAGCCTTAAGAAGACGACACCAAGTGAAAATCTGAAATCTTCAGAAGAGGGAATTTTTTCACTAAGTCTTCAAACTGAAAAGTAAGTACAAATCAATATCATAATGAAGCCATCCTTAAAAGACCATCACCTTGACCCTGAAAAATATGGACTCCCATAATTATTTTTTTAATAAATCCACGCCTCTTATGGACCCCCATAATTATTTTTTTTTTAATAAATCCACACCTCTTATGGACCCCCATAATTATTTTTTTTAATAAATCCACGCCTCTTATGGACCCTCAAAAATATTGATTTAATAAATCCACGCCTCTTATGTAACCCCAAAAATATTTTTTATTTTTTTTTTTTCAGACCCAAACTTAATGAAAAAATAATAATCGACCTAAAATCGGATAGCCACCACTTACCCGACTTCGCCTATGTTATTATTGCCCGAGGACAAATTCTACAACATGAGTTGGTCCATCCAGGCGATACGACAACATCTCACCGCCTAGAATTCTACGCCACGTTCGATATGCTGCCAGTGGCCCATCTATTTGCATATTTTATTGACGTGAATGGCAAATTTCATGGTGCATGTTGCGATATCAATTTCGAAAAACAATTTCAAAATCAGGTAAAAAATTCGCATCTCTTCTGTTATGAAAAATAACGGTTTTTAAATTTTCCATTTTAGTTAAAAATTGCCGCCCTGGAAGAGGCCAAACCTGGCGCTGAGGTTGCTCTCAACATTCAAACTGACCCGGAATCATTTGTTGGCCTCTTGGCCGTCGATCAAAGTGTTTTGTTGCTACAATCGGGAAATGATTTTGATTTGGATCGAATATATTCCGATTTAAATTCGTATGAATCCGATGTGTGTGTATACGGTCGTTGGGCACCGAGCAGACGATATGGCTTAGTAGAATTTACAAATGCCTTTGTAGAGCAACCAAGTAAGTAGCGGGTAACAAATTTGTCCTGTGTTTAGCTTGGAAATTTTAATGCCTAAATATATTTCAATTAAAAAATCCACGACCTTAGAATGGTCCTTAAAAATCAGGCATTAAACTGGTTGTCCGGGAAAAAATATTCTTTAAATCCAAGTTCCATGTTTCCAAGCCTAGGTTACTAATTGATAAGAAAATCCATAGAAGCCTTTCTGTAATTCACTCCACGACCTCTTTTCATTTCAGGGCATACAATTCGACTTCGATGTATGAATATGCAGCGTCACTACCTATTGATGTCTAGGGATGATGAAGTTGGAGAAGAGTTTTGTATGGCGGAAGCATCCATCTCAGCACCAAATCCCCCGGTGCGTAAAAATTTTGTTGAAACATGGATTTTCGATGATATTGAAAGGTGAGTTCAGAAAAAATAAAATCTTATTGATTTCCTAATATTTTATCCCTTACTTGACCCCTCTCTCTCCCTCTCCCCTGTAGCACGAATTCCAATGGCTTGACAACATTTACAAAACACATACCCGACACCATAACCTCCTGGGTTATTAGCGGATTTTCATTGAATCCGAAAACCGGTTTTTGTATGACCGATGAGGCAACAAAAATTCGGGTATTTCAGCCATTCTTTGTGACCATGAATCTGCCATATTCCATTAAGCGGGGTGAGACCATTACCCTGCCCATTGTGGTATTCAATTATTTGACAGATGAGGAGTTGTCAGCCGTTGTTACCCTGGAAAATGATGCCAATGAATATGAATTTATGGAAGAGTCCAGCGATGGCCAGCAAAGGCTCACAAAAAAGCTGCTTATTCCACCAAATAGTGGCGGCACGACAACCTTTAAAATTAAACCCAAAATTGTTGGCAATGTCATGTTAAAAATCAAGGCCATAACACCCATGGCTGGTGATGCCATCCATCAAAAATTAAAAGTTGAACCGGAGGGTGTAACACAGTATCAAAATCAAGCCCATTTTATAAGTATCGATGCCAACAGCCAACTACTGGAAAATAACATAGAGATCCACATACCCAAAGATGTGGTGGAGGATTCTGAATATTTCGAATTCACTGTGGTGGGTGATATTCTCGGTCCAACCATTAAAAATATCGATAAATTGGTACGCATGCCATATGGCTGTGGTGAACAGAACATGATCAATTTTGTACCGAATATTTTGGTACTGCAATATTTGAATGCCATTGGACGAGGTGATATGACATCGCTGATGGAGAAAGCCAAGAATTTTATGGAATCGGGATATCAACGAGAATTGACTTATAAACATCGGAATGGTGCCTTCAGTACATTCGGTGAGGGTAGCAGTGAACCGAATAGCTGGTTAACGGCATATGTGGTGAGGTCTTTTGTACAGGCCCGACAATACATCACCATTGATGAGCAAATAATTGCGGGTGCCTTGGAATATTTAGCAAAAACCCAAATGGAGAATGGACAATTTACCCAAACCGGAGAGCTGTTTCATCCATCCAATCAAAATGAATTGGGAGTTTCGGCATTTATATTGTTGGCTTTCCTGGAGGATAAGGTAGGAGGGGAAAAAATTATTTTTTATCTAAAAAAATCAAATTATTCCGAAGGGTGTTCCAAAATTTGAATTTAATTTTGGGCCCGCCTTGAAGTGTGATTGTCAATTTTGTTGAGTAAACTCAACTCAAGATTTTCTTTCATCGGGAATAAAGGAAATGAAGCAACAAGGTCTGCAAATTATAAAAATTCCCTAACGAATTTGAAACGCGGTAATCGAGGAGCCTTACCTCCAATTGTTGATTGTAATTTTCGGCTCCCCCAGATGACAGACAATAATAGGTTTGAGTCTACAGATACGCTAGCAGACAATGGTGGCTGGTCGAAGTGTCGAGAATATCAAGGGGGTCCTAGCAAATAATTTAAATACGGCTATTCATTGGCATTCTCAAGAATTGAACCACCCACCCAGGCCACCTTAGAGTGAATTTCGTGTAAGGTTCTTGGTTTACAGACTCTTACATGACCGCAAGCTGAGTCAAGTACAGAAAGACGAAAGATTATTTGAAGCGTATTATATTGTCAGTAAAGTTCAGTTGTTAATAGATCACATTGGAAAATCCCTTTATAAAATAATCCTTAATTTTTTAAAAACTTTAAGCCTCGTATGTTCATTGAGAAAAATATTCTTTAAAAAATTGAGGCCTAAGATTGTCTTTGGAAACAAGTTGTATAAAATTTGCACGCCTTTGAGGTACCTTAAAAATATATTAAAGTAAAGTCTACTCCGCTACAAGAACCTTGAAAAAATATTCTTCAAAACTCCAAGCCTATTATGAAGATCATTAGAAAACAAAATTTAATAACTCCACGACTAGGAAGACATTATAGAGAAATTTTGCATTAGAAATGGACAATTATTTAAACAAATAATCTTTAAAACGGAACTCCTTAGAAATTTCACGTCGCTATTCACAACCTTATATGATCCCCAAAAAATGTTCTTTTAAAAATTCGTTCCTAAGAAGGGCTTTGAAAAAATCTATTAATAATCCATGCCTTTGAAGTACCTCAAAAATAAATTACAGTAAACACTACTCCCTTAGAGGCAGCTTGAAAAAAAAAATATTCTTAAAAACTCCAGGCCTAAGAAGTATTTCGAAGGAATTATTTAAAATGTCAAGCCTTCTGAAGATCCCTAAAAAAATTCATACAAAATCCACGACTAGAAAAACATTAAGGACAAATATTCATTGAAAATTAACCACTCTAATGGGGATCCTGAAGATGTATTCATAAAACCTCCACCATTTAGGAATCCCATGCCGCCATTCACACCCTTGAATGGTCCCTAAAAATATTATTTAAGAAAATCAGGCTTGAGAAGGACATTGAAAATAAATTCTATAAAAACTCTATGCCTTGGAAAAATATTCCTTAAAATCTCTATGCCTTGGAAAAAATATTCTTTAAAAAATCCACGCCTTATATAGGCTTTAGAAAAAATATTCTTTAAAAAATCCACGCCTTATATAGGCTTTAGAAAAAATATTCTTTAAAAAATCCACGCCTTATATAGGCTTTAGAAAAAATATTCTTTAAAAAATCCACGCCTTAAATATGCCTTGGAAAAAATATTCTTTAAAAAATCCACGCCTTATATATGTCTTGGAAAAAATATTCTTTAAAAAATCAACGCCTTATATATGCCTTGAAAATATGTTTTTCTGGTCTGGGTCCTAAAAAAGTATTCATAAAATCTCCATTCACAACCTTAAATGGTCCCTAAAAATATTCTTTAATAAAAGGACATATAAAGCACCTTAAAAATATATAAGAGTATACTCTACGCTTCTAGAAGCGCATTGAAAAAAAATCCAGGCCTATGCAGTACCTTGAAGCAATTATTTCAAATTTCAAGACCGTTAGGAAGATCCTTAAAAATCCTGGCGACTACGAAAACACCATGAACAAATATTCATTAAAAACTTAACCACTCTAGTGTGAGTCTTGAAAAATCATTTTTCGAAACTGCAACCTTTATAAATCCCATACCCCCATTCACAACTTCAAATTGTCCCTAAAAATATTTGTTTTTAAAAATTCAGGCCTATAAAGCAACTTAAAAATATATACGAGTAAACCCTACTTCCATAGAAGAACCTTGAAAAAATAATATTCTTTGAAACTCAAGGCCTGAGAAGTGCCTCTAAGCAATTATTTAAAACTTCAAGCCTAATGGCTGTAATTAAAGGAAAACTCTTAACAAGTCTACGACTAAAAAAATACAATGAAAAAAATTAATCAACAACATCAACTTCGGTGCGGATCCAGAAAAAATATTCTTTAAAACTTCACCCTTTAGAAATCTCACACCGCCATTCACAACCTTCAATGGTCCCTGAAAAAAATATTCTTTTAAAAAATTAAGGTCTAAAAAGGGCTTTGAAAAATAAATTTTTTAAGAACTCCGCTCCAGAACAACCTCGAAGAATTATTTAAAATCGTCAAGTCTTATGAAGACCATTTGTGTTTTTAAGAAATCGATGACTAAGAAAAGACAAAATACCCTATCTGGTGCTGAAAAACTATTCTTAAAAACTCCAGCCTTTAAAAATTCCACTCCGCCATTCACAACCTTGAATAGTCGCTGAAATTATCTAAATTATATATTATATATATCATATTTGCATTCTTTTGAAAAAAAATTCAGGCTAATAATGGTTTTTGAAATATGTATTGGAAAATTCGATTCGATAGTAAATGGTCCCTGAAAAATATTCCTTAAAATCATTCACCACACTTTGTAATGATTCCAAAAAAAAAAACATTCTTTACAAAACCCTACCTTTTTGAATTATGTAAAAAAATTGTCTTTAAAAAGTCCACAGGTGGAGATGGTCCCCAATATTTTGTTTTATCTTCACTTGCAGTGGTCACTGAACAAAAATACTCTTTAAAAATCTACGCCTTCGAATGATGTCCAAACAAAAAATCTTAAAAAAAACTTCGAAACTCTTTCAAAAAAAAACTCCTCCCCTAAACCAACACTCCTAAATAATCCCCCAAAATTAATTTTTGTTTTTAATCCTTCTAACCTCCTTTCAGAAATATACCACGAAGTATAAGGAGCGAGTCCACAAGTCCTTGCAATATCTTGCCGCTCACGTTGACAGTGAAGATAATTTATATTCCCTGGCCCTCATGTTGCTGGTATTTCAAAAAACTAATCATCCCTTGACCGATAGTGTACGTCAGAAGCTTCAATTGAAATCGAATTTGGAAAATAATTTAAAATGGTGGTCCAATGATACGACGGAGACGAAGGACACAAACAATGACATTGAAGTTACCGCCTATATTTTACAAGCCCTGCTGGAGACTGAGCAGGATTTGGGTAGCATTCTACCAATTCTAAAATGGCTAATTGGTCGGCGTAATAATTTGGGTGGCTTTGATTCGACACAGGACACCGTGGTGGGTCTCAAGGCCTTAGTGGCATTTGCCGAAAAATATTCACCAAAATCGGCTGGTGGTGGTGCAGATGGTGGAAAACTTCAAATTCAATTTAAGGCTCTGGACGAAAAGGGTGTGGAAACAACCAGCGGTCAGTTTGATGTGGATCAGGAGAACTCTTTCATTTTACAAAGTCATGTGGTGGGTACTGCAATTTTTAAAGATAATAAATTTTTAAATAAAATCAAATTAAATCCTTCATTCTTTCAGTTACCCAAATCAACACGCCGTGTAAGCTTCACAGCCAATGGTGCCGAGGGTTCATCTGCCTTAATACAATTATCCTATCATTATAACATCAATGTTCCTGAAATTGAACCCAATTTCCATATCGAGTATACACCCAAGGCAACACCTCTACCTGGTCAATTCTCAATGAATGTTAGTGCTGCGTATAAACCTCAATCGAATGGTGGAAGGAAGGAATCAAATATGGTTGTAATGGAAATCAGCCTACCATCGGGATACAGTACTCATGTGGATAATTTGGATGGAATTCGAAATGCTCTACGCGTTCAAAGGGTTGATACGAAAAATGATAACACCATCATTGTGGTCTATTTTGAGTGTCTGGTGGATGGGGAGGTTAGCTCCTTTGATATTTTCGCCAATAAGTTACATACCGTGGATGATTTGAAACCCACACCCATTACAATCTATGATTACTATAATACCGAAAAACGATCCACTGTGTTATATGGCATATAAATTGTTAGAAATTATTTGATATTTCGAATATATAATAAATAAATACAACCGATAATTATAATTAAGAATTTATTTTCCTCACGATAATCGGAATAAAAAATATGCTTCCCAAAATATTCTTTAAAAAATCCACGCCTTGTGTAGAGCCCTAAAAAAATATTCTTTAAAAATCCACGCCTTGTGTAGAGCCCTGAAAAAATATTCTTTAAAAAATCCACGCCTTGTGTAGAGCCCAAAAAATTTTTCTTTAAAAAATCCACGCCTTGTGTAGAGCCCTGAAAAAATATTCTTTAAAAAATCCACGCCTTGTGAAGAGCCCTGAAAAAATATTCTTTAAAAAATCCACGTCTTGTGTAGAGCCCTAAAAAAATATTCTTTAAAAAAATCCACGCCTTGTGTAGAGCCCTAAAAAAATATTCTTTAAAAAATCCACGCCTTGTGTAGAGCCCTAAAAAAATATTCTTTAAAAAATCCACGCCTTGTGTAGAGCCCTTAAAAAATATTCTTTAAAAAATCCACGCCTTGTGTAGAGCCCTTAAAAAATATTCTTCAAAAAATCCACGCCTTTTTTAGGTGCTCGAAAAATATTCTTTAAAAAATCCACGCCTTGTGTAGGTGCCTAAAAAATATTCTTTAAAAAATCCACGCCTTGTGTAGGTGCTCGAAGAAATATTCTTTAAAAAATCCAAGCCTTGTGTAGGTGCTCGAAAAAATATTCTTAAAAAAATCCACGCCTTGTGTAAGTGCTCGAAAAAATGTTCTTGAAAAAATCCACGACTTGTGTAGGGTCTCAAAAATATTCTTTAAAAAATCCACGCCTTGTGTAGGGTCTCAAACATATTCTTTAAAAAATCCCCGCCTTGTGTAGGGTCTCAAAAATATTCTTTAAAAAATCCACGCCTTGTGTAGGTGCTCGCAAAAATATTCTTTAAAAAATCCACGCCTTGTGTAGGTGCCTAAAAAATATTCTTTAAAAACTCCACTCACTTTTTTTGGTTTGGCCCACTGTTATTTAGCTTTCTCTCTCTCGTTCTCTTTATTTTGTAAAGAGTCTAAGCTTTTGTGAGTGTGTGGGCTCCACACAACGTGGAGACTTCTACCAGAATTAAGCCATGTTAGCCAGGTTTTGAGTTTAGTAGTGGCTAAGACTCGTGTCGTATAACAACGTATAGAGAAAAATCGAAGAACGCGGCACATGAAAACGAACCGAACGTAATTACAGATCCGAAAAAATCCAGAAATTGTGAAGAAAGAAAAAAATATTTAATTCTTAGGAAAAAACAAAAAGCAATAGTGGTCAGTGTCTTAACAAAATCAGAATTGAATCTAAGATTCCGCAGATAAAAAATCATATTTTGCGTGGTTGTGTGTTAGTCTGAGAGGCGGCTACCCACTCACACAAAATTATCGATGAATCAATGTGATGATGAATGAATAAAAAAATGAAATAAATTCGATATGAAATGCTATAAAATATCCGATTGAAGTGGTTTTTAATTCCTAAAAAAATTGTTTTGAAAGAAAAAAATTATTGATTGTGTTGGTGTATGAGTATCTTTTTGTTGCTGTTTTTATAATAAAAATCTGTTTTTATTTTTTTTGTCTGTTGTCAGTCATACCTCAACGATTTAAGAATTTCGCAAAGACAATACGAAAACAAAAAATCTAAAACTAAATGTTAACGAGAGCGTAACAACGTTGCCCAGCATTGCGACACAGCGACGCAAGACGACAGTCAATTTTTATTCCGAATAACTTAGCCAGCCAAGCAGCAACAACAGTAAAATAAACACAATAACAAAATGTTTGTGAAACATCAGTGCTTTATAATATTGTCACTTTTGGTGCATTTAAATTCTGGTCAAGGGTTTGTATTCCAAGTTTTTTTTTTCATTTTTTTTATAAATTTATTTTTACCAAAAAAGTACACAGAAAAAAATTTTAATTTTTTGCAAAGAAAAAAATCTTATAGCTTGTGAGTGTACGATATATATTTTTTAATACAAAAATGATCTCATATGTTCCGCTGATACATTGACACATACGAAATCCAGTTTGTTTTTAATTTACGTTAGTCAAACAAAACACAAACAAAAAAAATCCAGTACAAATCACAACAATGGATTACAACAAAAATAATAAACACAAACTAAAACAACACAGAATATTCACATACATATGACCCTTCACCCCTTCCCTTATCAAATGTCACCTGAAAAAAGGTAGCAAAAAATCACACACATCAAATAAAACAAAAGACTTAAGACACAAACCTCTACATAATAATTAAATGCGTGCATGACGTGTGGAAGAGGAGGGGGAAGGGCTGTTGGTCATTATTTTAATTTCGAATTTTGCATGGAGATCCGTAACAAGAATAATAAAAATGAGAGAAAAAAAATAAATAAATAAACAAAAGACTTAATACACAAACAGCATAGCAATTAAATGTAGACGTCAGGGGGACCAATCCACATGAATGGAACTAGTAAAGAAAATACATTTTAAGAGGTAGTGTTTTTTTAAAGAATATTTTTTCGAGCACCTACACAAGGCGTGGATTTTTAAAAGAATATTTCTTCGAGCACCTACACAAGGCGTGGATTTTTTAAAGAATTATTTTTCGAGTACCTACACAAGGCGTGGATTTTTTAATGAATATTTTTTCGAGCACCTACACAAGGCTTGGATTTTTTAAAGAATACTTTTTTCGAGCACCTACACAAGGCGTGGATTTTTTAAAGAATATTTTTTCGAGCACCTACACAAGGCGTGGATTTTTTAAAGAATATTTTTTCGAGCACCTACACAAGGCGTGGATTTTTTAAAGAATATTTTTTCGAGCACCTACACAAGGCGTGGATTTTTTAAAGAATATTTTTTCGAGCACCTACACAAGGCGTGGATTTTTTAAAGAATATTTTTTCGAGCACCTACACAAGGCGTGGATTTTTTAAAGAATATTTTTTCGAGCACCTACACAAGGCGTGGATTTTTTAAAGAATAATTTTTTCGAGCACCTACACAAGGCGTGGATTTTTTAAAGAATATTTTTTCGAGCACCTACACAAGGCGTGGATTTTTTAAAGAATATTTTTTCGAGCACCTACACAAGGCGTGGATTTTTTAAAGAATATTTTTTCGAGCACCTACACAAGGCGTGGATTTTTTAAAGAATATTTTTTCGAGCACCTACACAAGTCGTGGTTTTTCAAAAAATATTTTTATGGGTCTACACAAGTATTTTTATAAAACTCCAGGGAAAATTTAGTTCATCTGTTTGCATTTTCCCATTGCTCAGGTTGCAGTCTGCAGCAAACCGCCAACCACAAAACAAACGCTTGTATTACCACCCGCACTTTCATACTTCCTCTCTACAATAAATAATCACCTTTCATGCTGCGAAGAAGGCAAACAATTGTTTTTTTCTTAAGTTTGCTGTATTTTTTTCATATCTTCAGATCGTTATTATTGTCTTAACGACTTCTGGTTTACTATTCATTTTGTTTTTGTGTTCCTCCTTCGTCATTGTCGCTGTCGGTATTCGTTATCTCAAAATTTGCCACAACCGATGATTGACAGGCAGTAAAAAAGAAACTTAAAATGATTACATGTTGAACCTACGCATTTCTGAAAAAAAAAAACAAACATAATACTCTGTACCACAGTGTGGTGTAGGGTATACAAATTTGTAGCACTTCGAGAAAAAATTGGAAAAAATGTTAAACATCAGATTCTAGAACGCTTTATGTTGGTATTGAAAAAAACGGGCTAAAAACTGCACTTTTAATTTAATTTAATAAAATGGACCTATATCGCAACTTTTCTGTGAAGAGGTATGTATATTCCCAGGAATCCTCAAAGTCAAATTACAGTGTAAGAAAATGCGCCTTAAACCTTTTCAAAATTGTGAAAATGGTGTAAGACTATTATATAGGGGCTATGCAAAAATGCAATTAAATCGTTTTCAAAATATCGAAAATTGGGCGGACTTTATATGACTGCCAGCCTAAATTTGAGCCTTTTTGTTAAGAAAAATTTGACTAAAGTCTTCAAAGTACCAAGAATAGGACAAGACCTTTACCTATACAAAATATAAACCGATATTAACGATATTTTTTGTAGGAAAATTTGAGTTTTTGGGTTCTGATAGGGTGTCAAATTAAAGCCAATTCGGTTGAAAAACGTGCTCAAAGTACCAAATAATGGGAATCAACCATTATATCGGAATCTTGGGCCAATATTGATATTGATTTTTGTTAGGGAGATTTCCTACTCAATGAGAATCCAAAATATAAAATTACAACCAGTACACCGAAATTCGGGATGTAGCATTATATGGGATCTACCCTAAAGAGTGGGCAACTATTTATAATTTTTAGTTTTTCTACCAAGTGAACCCCCGAAATATCAAATTATTATTGTAAAACATGTTCAAAAGCCTTAAAAAACGAATATTGGGTGCTATTGTTATATGGGGAATACCTTAAAAAGTCGACCTTCTGTGTGAGCCATCAGTAGACTCGCTCTTGTATGCCTTTTGTGCTGGGCATCCTTATCCATTCTCACAACATGACCTAGGCAACGTAGTTCCTGCAGTTCGATACGTTTGACAATGCCGATCATTCGACCGCTGACCTTGTGACACTTAAAGTTATCCTGCATAGCCGTATTTATTTTACATGAATGCCGAACGTAGACATGGCTTTAAATACCTCTGAACGGATTGGGTCGATGTATTTTTCGTGGGTCTTTTCCAGGATTTGGTGCAGAGTGAAAATCTTGTCAATGGTGGATTTGCCAGGTCTAAAGCCGCATTTGTATGGTGCAATAATGTCATTGACCATTGGCTTCAGTCGTAT
This sequence comes from Musca vetustissima, assembly GCF_032173495.1. Lineage (NCBI taxonomy): Eukaryota > Metazoa > Arthropoda > Insecta > Diptera > Muscidae > Musca > Musca vetustissima. Next base: position 22,299 of record NW_026879147.1, read on the forward strand.
CTCCCGCTAGATAACACTTTTTTAATAAAAAGCTGGTGCATGCTCCTGACAAGCATCTGACCATCTGCTTTGAATATTTCGGCTGGTAACCCATCGATTAATTGCTGACCTGACCTCATCTTGGCTAGGTGGTATAAATGCTCCTTCCAGATCCTCAGCACGCTGTATGTATCTGTCACAAGGTTTCCTTCTGTATCTCTACAGGAGGATGTGCATGCACCAAAGGAGAATGTGTTTTACCTGTTGGTAAAATTTCTGGAATTCATTATGACTCCTGTACATTTCGATTTGCTCACGTTCACGTTTTTCTTGTTCTTTCTTCTTTTTTCTGAAAATACGTTTTTCTTCTCTCCTTTTCTCCCAATAATTCTCCATCGCATTATGTGTTGCTACTGTCTGCAGGGTTGCCCTAAACGCTGCGTTTTTCACATCAGCAGCATTGCGACACTCCTGATCGTACCACGGAATTATTGGTACCCAAGAGTTGCTTTTGCTGCAGTTTGTGGGTAGTGGGCAATTCTTTGCCATTGTGCTTCTATATTATTTTCAGGACAAGGAGTGCTTTCGTCAAGCAGGTGGGTAAGTTGAGCGGAGTAGGCTTCTGCTACCTGTTGTGTTTGCAGCTTTTCGACATCGATTTTCCGTGTTATGTTAAATCGCACCTTTGCTGCTACATTAAGACGAATGCGAATCTTGGCTGCTACATGGTAGTGGTCAGATATTCGCTCCTCGTATCGACCGAACGTCTAATACAATGGATGAATGCCTTCCGTCTATCACAACATGATCAATTTGATCTATCGTTGTTTGATCTGGAGAAATCCAGGTGGCGTTGTGTATATCGAGATGCTTGAGTTGAAAGAGGGACCAAGATGCTTGAGTTGAAAGAGGGACCCACGCCTATTGGTAGGCCTTGAAAAAAAAATATTTTAAAAAATACTCGCCCACGGACAAGGTCTCAAAAAATATATTTCAATGAAATGCACATCTTTGATAGGTTTTGAAAAAATGTCAAAATCCACGCCTATGATTAGCCTTGAAAAAATATTTTTAATGAGTCCACGCCTATGATTATTCTGGAAAATATTTGTAATAATTTCACGCCTATGATAAGCTTTGAAAAATATGTTTATTAAATCCACTCCAATGATAGACCTCGAGGCCTATAATAGGCCTGTATAAAATTATTTTAATAAATTCTGGCCTATGGTAGGCCTTAAAAAATATGTTTAAGAAATTAACTCCTATGATAGGCCTTAACAAAATACTTTAAAACATCCAGGCCTATGATAGGCCCCACAAAAACATTTTTAAAAAAATCACGCCTACGACATGTCTTAAGAAAATATGCTTCAAAATTCACACCTATGATAGGCCTCGATTTTTTTTAATCCACCCCTTGAAAATATATATATATATATATATTTTTTTGATTTACTTCTTTATTTTTTTAATATATATTTTTTTAATTCCATTTTTTTTTTCCAAGTGTAGTTATAACACTTGTCCAAATATTGTTGCATACTATTGCCGTTTGTCGTTGTTGCTTTTGGTATTTCCTTTTTGAGAGCTCACCTTGACTTGTTGCTAGTTTTCTGTGTTTTGTTTTTTGCTTTTTTCTTATAAGCCGCAATTCTTATTTGAACTACTCCGATATACTGGTGGCTAGCTACAAACACACATTCATACATTTGTTTATTTTTTCACAGTTTATTTAACTTATTTTTTGTTTGTTTATTGTTTTGCGGTTATTTTCGCACAATATTTTTTTATTTATTTATTTTTCACTTTAAATTGTTTTATTTTCTCATTTTTTACATTAAAATCCCATTATATATTTTTTGTTTTTTGCTTTTACGGAAATACTCAAGTTTTGTGTGTGTGTGCTTGCTGATTCATTTCCCTGAGAATAGAAGTAATTCGAAATTGCGGGGGGATTGAAATAAATAAATTCCAACACACACATACTTGGTCATGTCATTCATGGTGACACATTCGTTCCATAGAATGAGTAAAAAGTGTGGAAATTGTTAATATTTAATATTATTTTTTGAAACAAATTCAAATATTTCGAACTATTAATATAGAATGCTATAAATTTATACCCTAAACACCCGTTAAAAATTGAAAACAACTAGGTCACAATTTTTTTGTTATTTTTAAAATAGAATTTTCTTCAATAATAAATTCCATTCCATTCTTACACACCCTGCTTTGCACGTTTCGAATCATTTCCAACAAACCCAAATTCAATGAAATTAGCAAGCTCGTCATCATCAGCACAACCACTTCCCCGGCTTATACATTTTTTGTTTTGAAGTGATCATTATATCCAATCCATTATGTATTCAAACAAAATCCCACAATGATTTAAACCGACATAACAAAGCCTCACCATTGATGGCTCAAAACAAATCCCATCAAGCACACACACACACATACACCGATGCATGTTTTACATGCCTCAATTGAGGAATTCCACTTTCTTTCAAATTTGTATTCATTAGTGGATGTAATTTCATTGAAGAGCTTAGGAGATTACCGCACAAGTCAATCAAGCGTTCGTGGACACAATAATACAGGTAGGGCTAAGGAAGATTGAAAAAAAACTTAAATAATAAAAAATCCACGCCTTGGATAGGCCTTGAAAACTGAATCTTTAAAAAATCCACGCCTTGGATAGGCCTTGAAAACTGAATCTTTAAAAAATCCACGACTTGGATAGGCCTTGAAAACTGAATTTTTAAAAAATCCATGCCTTAGATAGGCCTTGAAAACTGAATCTTTAAAAAATCCACGCCTTGGATAGGCTTTGAAAAATTAATCTTTAAAAAATCCACGCCTTGGATAGGCCTTGAAAAATATTTTAAAATATCCACGCCTTGGATAGGCCTTCAAAAAATAATCTTTAAAAAATCCACGCCTTAGATAGGCCTTGGGGTGACGTAGGGGATGATAGATACCAAGCAACGGCTCTAATTGCCTGTAACATGGCGAAGCCCAGGCTTACCTTGGTCCCTCTTTCATCTCAATTGTGGACACTGACCTCCCCACGGTGTCACCTGGTGTAACAATTTTCATCACCCGTTGAAATAGTGAGCTGATATGTGCCGCGACTTCACCCATAAAAACTATACAAAATGGGTTGAGGCGTCGGGTTTGTTGCCCACACTCCCAAAAATGTTCTCTTACTGTGAAAAAAGCAAAGAAAAAGAATACCAAACCCCCTAATGTTGACGACCCCCGCAAACGTATAAAGGACCACGATCTACGAATCTGCAATGTGCGCACGTTGTACAGAACAGGGGCAGTGTTCGCTTTGGCGGATGTACTCAAGAAGTACAAAGCCGATATTATTGCCTTAAAGGAAATGCGATGGAAAGGGACTGGCGTAAGTCGGAAATCAGATGATTACGTCCTGTATTATAGCTGCCATGAAACGAGACATGCATTTGGCTGCGGATTTATGGTTAATTGGAGAATAAAAGACCTCGTTTCCAGATTCACTCCAGTAGATGAGCGAATTGCTATAATCCGTATAAAAGCGAAGTTCCTCTACATCAGTCTCATTTGCGCCCATGCTCCGACCGAAGATAAAGATGAACAGACCAAAGCCATATTTTACGAGCGCCTAGAAACAGCATATGACCTTTGCCCTGGCCATGACATTAAAATTCTACTAGGAGATTTTAATGCAAATATCGGAAGGGAAAATAACTTTGGCCCCACAGTCGGAAAATTCAGCCTCCACGAACAAACATCAGACAACGGCATGAGGTTGATTGACTTCGCGGCAGCAAAAACACCAGATTCAAGCATCTCGATATACACAAGGCCACCTGGATTTCTCCCGATCGAACAACGAGAAATCAAATCGATCATGTTGTGATAGACGGAAGGCATTCATCCAGTGTTTTAGACGTCCCATCGATCCGAGAAGTGAATTTCGATTTGGACCATTACCTTGTGTCAGCCAAGGTACATGGTACAGGTAATGTAACACGGAAATTTGACGTCGAAAAGGTGCAAACACAACAGATAGCAGAAGCCAACTCCGCTCAACTTACCCAACTGCTTGACGAAAGCACTTCTTGTCCCGATAATAATATAGAAGCACAATGGCAGAGAATTGCTCCTTTCCCTACAAACTGCAGCAAAAACAACACTTGGGTACAAAAGACCACCATCAAGAAACCCGTGGTACGATCAGGAGTGTCGTAATGCTACTGATATGAAAAACGCAGCGTATAGGGCAACCCTGCGGACAGTAGCAACACGTAATGCGATGGAGAATTATCGAGAGAAAAGGAGAGAGGAGAAACGTACAAATGTACAGGAGTCAGAATGAAGTCCGAAAATTCTACCAACGGGTAAAACACCAAACCGAAGGCTTTGGTGCAGGCACATCCTCCTGTAGAGATGAAGAAGGAAACCTAGTGACAGTTACAGACAGCGTGCTGAGGATCTTGAAGGAGCATATTAAAACACTTCTCAGCGTGCTGAGGATCTGGAAGGAGGATATTAAAACACTTCTGGTATCAAATAGTAGCGGTGAAGAGGATACCCCAGAACCAATAATATATGACGGTATAGAGTGTATACCACCTAGCCAAGATGAAGTCAGAATAGCAATCAATCGGCTGAAGAATAATAAAGCAGCAGGTGACGATGGGTTACAAGCCGAACTATTCAAGACTGGTGGTCAGGAGCATGCACCAGCTGATTAGTACAATTTGGCTAGAAGAATGCGTGATTGAAACCTCAGCATCCCGTGCACAAAAAATGAGACAAGACGATATGTGCCAACTATAGAGGAATTAGTCTTCTTTCCATCGCATATAAAGTGCTATCCAGCGGGCTGCGTGAACGACTGAAGCCAATGGTCAATGACATTATTGGACCATACCAATGCGGCTTCAGACCTTCAGGCAAATCCACCATTGACCAGATTTTCACTCTGCGCTAAATCCTGGAAAAAACCCACGAAAAACACATCGACACATTCCACCTATTTGTCGACTATAAAGCCGCATTCGACAGCCCTATCCGTTCAGAGGTGTATAAAGCCATGTCTGCGTTTGACATTCTTGCAAAATTCATTCGGCTATGCAGGATAACTTTAACTGGCACAAGATCAGCAGTGAAAGTCGGAAAGGACCTCTCGGAGTCCTTTAATACTGAACGAGGATTCAGACAAGGTGACAGTCTGTCGTGTGACCTTTTTAACATCCTGCTGGAAAAGGTCATGCGAGATGCAAATGTGAACAGAAATGGCACTCTGTACACCAAACAGCATATGCGACTCGGCCACGTCGACTAAATCAACATAATGGCTCAACTCAAGTTGAGAAGGAGTCTGCCGACGTGGGCAGTGGTCCTCTCTCCATTTACTGCCAGTAAATAGAGAGGGCCAATCTTATGGTATCAACGTGCAAGACGTCCAGTAGACTCGAACCCACTGAGGAACATGAAAAATACAGCTTCGAGGTAGTGAACGATTTTATATTCATCGGTACCGCCATAAACAAAACTAATAACATCAGCTGTAATAGTGGAGAATAGTGTTGGCAAACTGATGCTACTATGGTCTGAGTAAGCGACTCAATTATTTTTTTAATCCACGCTTTGGATTGGCCTTGAAAAACGTCTTCTTTAAAAAATCCACGCCTTGGATAGGCCTTGAAAAACGTCTTCTTTAAAAAATCCACGCCTTGGATAGGCCTTGAAAAACGTCTTCTTTAAAAAATCCACGCCTTGGATAGGCCTTGAAAAATATTCTTTGAAAAATCCACGCCTTTGGAAAGGCCTTGAAAAAAGTCTTCATTAAAAAATCCACGCCTTGGAAAGGCCTTGAAAAAAGTCTTCTTTAAAAAATCCACGCCTTGGGTAGGCCTTGTAAAATTAATCTTTAAAAAATCCACGCCTTGGATAGGCCTTGTAAAATTAATCGTTAAAAAATACATGCATTGGATAGGCCTTGAAAAAAGTCTTTAAAAAATCCACGCCATGGATAGGCCTTGAAAATAGTCTTCTTTAAAAAATCCATGCCTATCAAAATTTATTTTTAAAAAGATAGGCCTTGAAGAATTAATGAGATGAGAAAATCCCCTTAATAGTGTTATTTAAAAAATCTCTGAGAATCTCCACAAAAATTTTAATTCATTTTAATTTTTTACCCAAATAACAACAACAAAAGTAATAATCGTTAAGTAGAACACAAAGTAGAACCCATTAAGTCCATGATTTATGGTCAGGTGGCTACAGTTTATGTTATTTCAAATTAAATATTTTTGTTGCCGCTTAATGTGTTTTTTTTTCATTTTTAATTATGAACTGTGTCTGACTCCAAAACCTAGAAAACAACACACAAACTTTCATTTATACACCGCAACCAACCTTTGCGGTATTTGTACTCCCTGGGGGTCAAATGTCATCCGACTAACTGTGTAAAACATTCCAGTGGTGTAGCTTAACATGTTCATTTTCCGGTTGCTGGAAATTTTCTCAGCGAAAATAAAAGTGTTTTGGTTGGTGCCTCAGAAAGAAATTGTGGTTCCCTTCAGTTACCTTGTTCTACAGGTAGGCCTCGAAGAATGCAATTTCATAAAAAAGTTTTACATTTATGATAGGAGATTTTTGAATATTTTTTGTAAGCATACTAGAGCCTTAGGTGTGTATTTTTAAATATTTTTTTGTTGAACCGTGTCTTCAGAGTCCTTACAGTATCTGCAACTTTTTAAAGAGTTTCAATTGGTCTTAACAAAACAATTAATTTTGTATATGTCTCGGAATATTTGTAAATGCTATTGTAAGTCAACAAGTGGTTGTTTGTTGTTGTTGTATTATTTTTTTCTTTCTTTGTTAACTTTGTTAATAAGTTTTCAATTAGGTGGTGTCCACTGGTGGTCTTACTATTTTCAGAAAGAAGTGTGAGTGCGTGTGTGTGTGTGTTGTTGTTGCTGCACATTCACCAATTATGGTCTTAAAAATTAAGTGGTTTAGTGGGAAAAGACTCGATGGCGTCTTTGTTTATGTTCCACTGCAGCCATAACTTAATAAAAATGATATTTTTTATATAAAATCCCACCATGTCTTTGTCATGGTTCCCATATCAGGTTGTTTGTGTGTGCGTGTGATTGCTCCGATTATGCAATTTCCTTACCAAAAAGAAAAACCAACAACTTTTGTGACATAAAATTTATAGATGTATTTTTTGTTGTTGTTGTGTGAATCAATGTCGGACAATGACCATATTTTTGTTATCATGGTTGTGTGTGGGCTCTTCATAATGACGTCATTGCATTATAAAAATCTTGAATATTCTCCAATATTTTGATAAACAAATTTTTAATAAAATCGGCTGATTTTTTTTATTATATTTTTTAAGGACTATTATAGACGTGCATTTTTAAAACAGTTTTTCTTGGACTATTACAGACGTGGCCTATCATAGGCGTGTATTTTTTAAATAATATTTTTTCAAGGCCTATCCAAGGCGTGGATTTTTTTAAGAAGACTTTTTTCAAGGCCTATCCAAGGCGTGGATGTTTTTAAGAAGACTTTTTTCAAGGCCTATACAAGGCGTGGATTTTTTAAAGAGGACTTTTTTCAAGGCCTATCCAAGGCGTGGATTTTTTAATGAAGACTTTTTTCAAAGCCTATCCAAGGCGTGGATTTTTTAAAGATTCATTTTTCAAGGCCTATCCAAGTCGTGGTTTTTTTAAAGATTCATTTATCAAGGCCTATCCAAGGCGTGGATTTTTTAGAGAAGACTTTTTTCAAGACCTATCCAAGGCGTGGATTTTTTAAAGAAGACTTTTTTCAAGGCCTATCCAAGTCGTGGATTTTTTAAAGAAGACTTTTTTCAAGGCCTATCCAAGGCATGGAGTTTTTAAAGAAGACTTTTTTCAAGGCCTATCCAAGGCATGGAGTTTTTAAAGAAGACTTTATTGAAGGTCTATCCAAGGCGTGGAGTTTTTAAAGAAGACTTTTTTCAAGGCCTATCCAAGGCGTGGAGTTTTTAAAGAAGACTTTTTTCAAGGCCTATAAAAGGTGTGGATTTTATAAAGTATATATTTAAGGGTCCCTTACAAGGCTTGTATATTTTAATATTTATGACTATTATATCCTTAGCTCTTGAAGATTTGTTCCAAAACTCTTTTAACATTTTCTCTGCTTCTTCTTCTTCTTCTCCTTCCAGATTATATTCCATAATAGCACCGAATACTCTAAGACCCAATTCACAGTATCATGTAGCCGTAAGTATACACAAATCCCCCGAACCGGTACGGGTTAAATTGGGCATTATTGGTAGTTCGTATAGTGATTTCAAAACCGCTGAGGTACGGCCATTCTCCACCGAGACGGTTCATTTTGATGTAAGTCCCCCAAAAGAAATCCGATTCCGATTTACCATAGTAAAATATTGAATTTCACAGATACCCGATTTAAAAAGTGATCGCTATAATCTAACCGCAGAAGGTCTTTCCGGCATCCGCTTCACCAATGAAACACAACTCCACTTCGATGCCCATCAATTTACGGTTATGGTGCAGACAGACAAAGCCATCTATAAACCCGAAGATACAGTCCATTATCGGGTAATTTTAATGGATTCGAATTTAAAACCGGCCAACTCATATGGTCGGGTTCATATTACCCTGCGTGATAGTGGAGATAATGTGATACGCAATTATCGTGATGTTAAGCTGACCAGTGGTGTATTTTCAAATGATTTGAGGCTATCGGATTATCCCAAGTTTGGTGAATGGTCTGTGGAGGTGGAAATAATGCAGGAGATATACAAACGTACCTTTGAGGTGGTGGAATATATTTTACCGAAATTTGTTGTCGATATAGATACTGATAAGCATGTCATCTATAAGGATGGCAAAATAAGGGCCACCGTCAGGGCATAGTAAGTCGGAAGTGAATTTTTTTCTTTCATATTTATTGTTCTAATTTTGTTATTCTTCTTATAGCTACGATTTTGGTAAACCAATTGTGGGTGAGGCCACCCTCTCCATATACCCCACCTTCTTTGGTTCACTGCAGCCATTTGTCAATGATTTGATTACCCGCAAGGTAGTACCGATCGATGGCAGTGCCTATTTTGAATTTGATATCCGTGATGAGCTGAAACTGAAGGAAGATTATGAGCGGGAGTATTTGTTAGATGCCCTGGTCGAAGAGGCCTCCACAAGTTCGGTACAGAATTTTTCTACCGTAATAACTGTCCACTTGGACCCCTATCGTGTTGAGGCCACCCGCTTACCCAGTAACTATATACCGGGAGTGCCATTTGAAGTATCGGTAAGTATTAAAGTCGTGGAATTAAAAATAATCAAGGCGTGGGTTAAAAAAAAAAAATCAAAAATATATGACCTTAAGTTCCATCCACACGAGTGTAGATGACCTCAAGGTCCATCTACACTACGGTAGATGACCTTTAAACCCCATCTATACTACAGTAGACGACTTTTGAGTCCACCTACACGAGTGTGGATAACCTCAAGGTCCATCTACACTACAGTAGATAACTTCAGTGCCCATCCACACTACAGTATATGACTTCAGTACCCATCTACACTATAGTACATGGTCTCAAGATCCATCTACACTATAGTAGATGGTGTCAAGATCCATCTACACTACAGTAGATGACTTCTGAGGCCATCTTCACTATAATTGATAACCTCTAAGCCCCATCTACACTACACTCGACGACTTCTGAGTCCATCTACACCATAGTAAATAACCTCAAGGACCATCTACACTATAGTAGATGACTTCAGAACTCATCTACTATCGTAGACGACCTCTAGATCTATCTACACTATAGTAGATGACCCTAAACCCCATCTACCCTACAGTAGATGACTTCAGAACCTATCTGCACTATAGTAGATCCATCTACACTACAGTAGATTACTTCTGAGGCCATCATCACTATAGTTGATGACCTCTAATCCCCATCTACCCTACACACGACGACTTCTGAGTCCATCTACACCATAGTAAATAACCTCAAAGACCATCTACACTACAGTAGATGACTTCAGAACGCATCTACTATCATAGACGACCTCTAGATCCATCTACACTATAGTAGATGACCTCTAAACCCCATCTACCCTACAGAAGATGACTTCAGAACCCATCTACACTATAGTATATGGTCGCAAGATCCATCTACAATACAGTAGAGGACATCAGAATCCATCTATACTACAGCAGATGACTTCAGAACCCATCTACACTATAGTAGATGGTTTCAAGATTCATATGCAATACAGTAGATGACCTCCGAGTCCATCTACACTATCGTAGATGACTTCGGTGCCCATATACACTATATTGGATGACCTCTGAACTCCATATTCAATATATTTGATAACCTCGGAGTACATGACCTCTAAACCCCAAAAATTGTATCCTATGTTCTCATCCCTTCTTATTCCAGGCCAAAGTATTACGCAATGATGGTGCTATGTTGAAGGACTTTAAGACTGATCTAACCGCATATCTAACAAATGTCTACGGCAGCAGTGAAATGTATAATAAGACCACCTATACCTTGGATGGCAGGGGTGAGCTGAAAATGAAATTTACCGTGCCATTGGGCGATAAAGATGTATATCATTCGGTTATAGTAAGTTCGAATCAAACACCTTCTTCGTGCAACCAAATTACCACATGTTTCCAATTATAGGTGGACTATCAAGGCATCATAACGGATATTGGTAAAATACCGCGCAAACATTTACACAGTAAAAATTATATTACCGCCAAGGTTCTGAATGAAAAGTAAGTTAAATGATTTTTGCGGAATGATTTCGGAATTATTAAAAATATTAAATTCTGTTCCATTACAGGCCCATGATAAATCAAGAGGTATCTATAACGGTGCGCTGCAGTGAACCCATGAAATATTTCATATATCAGATAGTGGGTCGCGGTGATATTCTATTGTCGCGGGCTGTGGATGTGAGTTTTGCGGGAAACATGAGGGAATTTTTATTTTACTCTCCCTCTCTTCCGTGCTCTCTTTTCAGGTCAATGACAATAACTTCCACACCTTTAAATTCCTGGCCACCTTTGCCATGATGCCGCGGGCCAAGCTGCTGGTATATCTGGTAATAAATGGTGAATTTGTCTATGATGAACAGGTCATCGAATTCGAGGAGAATCTTTTGAATAATGTACAAATTGAGGCACCGCTGAGGGTGCCACCTGGCCAGGATATTGACATCACAATAACATCGAAACCCTACAATTATATTGGTCTAATGGTGGTAGATCAAAATGCCATCAATATTCGGAAAGGTGAGTCAAGATTTATTTAGGAAAGCCTTTGATTTAGGAGAGCCCTTAACAGGACATTAGTATTTAGGAGAACCCTTCTCATAGCATCATAGGTCAAGATCCCTTAAGATTCATCTACACTTCAATAGATGACTTCAGAGCCCATGTATGGGCCTCAAGTCCCAATTAGACTTCAGTAAATTACTTCGGAGTCCATCTATGGACCTCAAGTTCCATCTACACTTCAGTAGATGACTTCGAAGCCTATCTATGGACCTCAAGTTCCATCGACACTTCAGTAGATGACCATCTATGGCTCTCAAGTTCCATCTACACTTCAGTAGATGGCTTCAAACCCTATCTATGGGACTCAAGTTCCATCTACACTTCCGTAGGTGGCTTTATAGAATCCACGCCTTGTTAGAGACCCTAAAAGTATTCTTCAAAAATCCCCGCTTTGGTAGACGTTCTATTAATAGAAGATTTTTCAAAGAGACTTATACAGACAGAAGAAACACGAGGGGGTCCTCTAGGAAGCCCTTCGAAAGGTTCAAGGTAGCCAGAAGACGTTCTAAGGGATATCCGAAAACTGAAGACCCTCGAAGGGACCTCATATGGGAAGAAGTTTCTTCAGGGGGTTTTCTATAGATAGAAGTGGTCTTTAAGGAAAACCTTCTAAGGGGTCTCCGATAGACAAACACCCTCGAAGTCTCCTTCTATGGGTTCTCCGATAGACATTAGACCCTCGAAGGGTCCTTCTATGAATAGAAAATCTTTCAAAGGAACTTCTGTAGACAGAAGAAACTCGAAGGGGTCCTTTAGGAAGCCCTTCATAGGGTTCAAGGGTAGCCAAAAGACCTTCTAAGCGATTTCTGATAGGCAGAATACCCTCGAAAGGACCTCCTATGGAGAAAAGATCCCTCAAGGGGCTTTCTACAGACAAAATAACCCCGAAGAATCTCCAAGGAGTCAGTCAGGAAACCCTTCCATAAGTTCAAGGGTAGATAGAAGACCTCCTATGGAGGGAATATCCTTCTGGAGGCCGTTTACAGACAGAAGAACCTCGATCTTCCTCGGATCTTCCAGGAACGCCTTGTTAGAGATCCTAAAAATATTCTTCTAAAAAGCCTCGCCTTTTTAGAGACCCTAAAAATATTCGTTTAAAAATTTACGCCTTATAAAGGACCCTGAAAATATTTAAAAAAATCTACCCCGTCTTTGATTTAAATATTCTATTTTCTCTCTCTTCTCTCTTTCGCACTCTCTTCCAGGTAACGATCTCTCTACGTCCAGTCTGATGCGAGCCCTCAATCAATATGACCTGAATGATATCAACACCCCCATCGGTTCGCCCGGCAAGGAATCTGGTGTCATCACAATGTCCAATACCGATTTTATTATAGAAAAGGAACCTGAGACCACACCGGCCCTGCAACGTGGTGGCAGTTATCATGAAGATGATCATAAATTAACGACCATACGAAAGACGGATATTGGTCCCGCTCACGCCATAGAGGTGAATACTTTGGCTCCTGGCAAAGGACGTTATGCCTTCTCCTATACCCCGAAACCATTTTGGCATAACCCGAGGATACATGTAATGCATCCTCCGGCAGATACATGGCTCTTCTTGAATGTTACCGCCAGCAGTGAGGGTCGTACGACAATACATCGACGTCTACCACCCTCTATGACTTCGTGGGTGGTTTCGGCATTTGCTTTGGATCCCGTACAGGGTATTGGTCTCACCAACCCTGTGAAGAAAATGCAAACCTATAAGGAATTTTATATTACCACAGAGTTGCCATATTCCGTGAGATTGGGTAAGTTGGGGAAATGGAGGAGACATTTTGCGATTTATTGTAAGAAAAATTATCTCCCAATTTTTTTAGGTGAAACTTTGGCCCTGCCATTTGTGGTCTTCAATAACAAAGATTCCGATTTGGATGTTGATGTTACGTTGTATAATACCAATCAGGAATTCGATTTTCCTCAGGTGGATAATAAATCACAACCCAAACCAAGTGAGTGTTCCAAAGCCCTCCATCCTCCTTAAAATTCCGCATTTTTTCATTCAAATCTTCAATTTTATCTTTCTGATTCTCCAGAAGTGGAATTGTATAGCCGTCGAACTGTGAGGGTCTTGGCCAAAACTTCCAAATCCGTATCCTTTATTGTCACCCCAAAGCGAGTGGGTCCCATTGTCGTCAAGGCTGTGGCCACAAATCAATTGGCCGGAGACACAGTGGAATCTACCCTCCTCGTCGAACATCCCGGCGCCATGGAAATTGTCAATAAAGGTTTTCTCTTCGAAATGGGTTCGAGTACCCAACGTATGGCCAATGTTAGCATAAAAATACCCCGTAATGCCATACCGAATTCGGCTAAAATTGAAATATCCGGTGTGGGAGATGTGGTCGGCAGTGTCCTGGGTAATTTGGAAAATTTAATACGCGTGCCCTCTGGCTGTGGCGAACAGACTATGATACAATTTATGCCCAACTTAATGGTGCTGAAATATTTGCAGGTCAGTAGAATAACATCTTCCCTCCAGAAAAAATATTAAACCCCGCTTTCTCCCCTTTAGCGCACCCGCCAATTGAACTCGCCACTGGAAATGCGTATTAAAAACAATTTGGAGCTGGGCTATCAACGGCTGCTGTATTATCGTCACAAAAATGGTGGCTTCAGTGCATTTGGCCTATCGGAAGAGAAAACCTCAACCTGGTTGACAGCCTATGTCGCCAAGGCTTTCCGTTTAGCTTCGGAATTTGTACAAATCGATGAACAGGTTATACGACGAGCATTGGAATATGTCGTATCACGTCAGACGGCAGATGGAGGCTTTTCGGAAGGTGGTGATGTATTCGAACAATTCGATGATGATGGCCTTAGTCTAAGTGCCTTTGTTACGCTTGCCTTAATGGAAAATGTGGTAAGTGTTTATGGGTGATATGGGAGACATTCTAAGGGGTCTCCGATAGGCAGAAGAACCTCAAAGGGACGTTCTATGGATAGAAGGTCTTTAAAAATAACTTATACAGACAGAAGAACTTCGAGGGGGTCGTCTAGGAAGCCCTTCAAAAGGTTCAAGGTAGCCAGAAGACCTTCTAAGGGATATCCGAAGGCAGAATACCCTCGAAGGGATCCCATATGGGAAGAAGTTGTTTCGGGGGTGTTTCTATAGACAGAATGCCTTTGAAGTGGTCTTTAGGAAGAACTTTTAAGGAGTCTTCGATAGACAAAAGGTCCTCGAAGGCTCCTTCTATGGGTTCTCCGATAGACAGAAGACCCTAAAAGGGGCCTTCTATGAATAAAAAACCTTGCCAAGGAACTGCTGTAGACAGAAGAACCTAGAAGAGGTCCTCCGATAGGGAGAAGACCCTCGAAGGAACGTCCTATGGATAGAAGACCTTTCAAAGGAACTTATAAAGACAGAATAACCTTTAGGGGGTCCTCAAGGAAGAAGCCTTTCAAAAGGTTCAAAGTATCCAGAAGACCTTTTAAAGGTAATCCGAAGGCAGATGACCCTTGAAGGGACCTCATATGGGTAAAGTTTCTTCAGGGTGTTTTCTATAGAAAGAATAATGTCGAAGTGGTCTTCAGGAATGCCTTTTAAGGGGTCTTTGATAGACAAAAGACACTCGAAGTCACCTTCTACGGGTTCTCCGATTGACAGAAGACCCTCAAAGTTGTCTTCTGTGAATAGAAAATCTTTCAAAGGAACTTCTATAGACGGAAGAACCTCGAAGGGGTACTTTAGGAAGCTTTTCAAGGGGTTCAAGCGTAGCCAGCAAACCTTCTAAGCGATCTCTGATAGGAGAAGAATAATTTTCCAGGGTCTTTAAGGCGAGGATTTTTTAAAGAATATTTTCTGGGGTCCTTTACAAGGCGAAGATTTTTTAAAGAATACTTTCAGGGTCCTTTACAAGGCGTGGATTTTTTAAAGAATATTTTTCAGGGTCCTTTACCAGACGTGGATTTGTAAAGAATGGGTTTTAAAAATATATTTTTTCTTTTCCAGAACACCTATCCGGAATACAACAATAATGTGAATAAGGCTTTGAATTATATTACCCGAGCTTTGGATGGTTCCAATAATCTACATGCCATGGCAATTGGTACTTACGTCCTGTCAAAGGCCAATCACAATGCCAAGGTTGCATTCGTGCAAAGGTTGGACTCAATGGCCGTCAATGAAGGTATTTCCGATGAAATCTCTTAAAACAGAATTTCTTCTAAAACAGATTTCCTTTTCAGATGGTCTTAAATGGTGGAACAAAACCGCTCCACCCACCGAGGCCATGTCACCCTGGTATAATCGTACACGCAGTGTTAATGTGGAAATTTCCTCCTATGCCATCCTCTCGCTATTGGAAAATGCTTTAATTGGTGATGCTCTGCCAGCCCTGAAATGGTTGATGAATCAACGTAACGATTTGGGTGGCTTTGTTAGCTCCCAAGATTCGGTAATAGGTTTACAGGCCCTGGTGGCATTTGCCGAGCGTTTTTCCAGCCAAGCGAATAATTTACAATTGGCATTCCGTTACGGGGCCAATGCAGAGACTGTGATAAATGTTAATGCCGAAAATTCAATGGTTCTACAAACAATTGAGGTGAGTTCAGACATTCATACGACTTTCGGATAATTTTCGTAATTGAATTTTTTGCATTTCAGTTACCAAATAATTTGAAAAATCTCACAGTATCGGCGACTGGAAATGGATTGGCATTGGCGCAGGTTACCTATCGCTATAACACCAATGTTACCAGTGCCTGGCCACGTTTTGTTTTGGATCCCACTGTGAATAGAAATTCGCATTCGGATTATTTACATTTGTCGGCATGTGCCAGGTAGGGTTTGGGATATAATATTAATGGCGTGATCATGAACTATTTTCCATATTTCTAGTTTTATACCCGCCGAAGGAGATGCCAATCGTTCCAATATGGCTGTCATGGAAATTTACTTGCCAAGTGGTTTTGTTGTGGACACGGATACCCTGCCCACATTGGAGTCGAGTGAAAGAATAAAGGTAAGGGGAGATTTTTTAAAGAATATTTTTAGGGTCTCTAACAAGGCGGGTATTTTTAAAAAAATATTCTTAAGGGTCAACAATTGCCGTGGATTTTTTAAAGAACTTTTTTAGGGTCTCTAAAAAGGCGTGGATTTTTTAAAGAATAATTTTAGAGCTCTATACAAGGCGTGGATTTGTTAAAGAACATTTTTAGGGCTCTACACAAGGCGTGGATTTGTTAAAGAATATTTTTAGGGCTCTACACAAGGCGTGGATTTGTTAAAGAATATTTTTAGGGCTCTACACAAGGCGTGGATTTTTTAAAGCATATTTTTAGGGCTCTACACAAGGCGTGGATATTTTAAAGAATGTTTTTAGGGATCTACACAAGGCGTGGATATTTTAAAGAATGTTTTTAGGGATCTACACAAGGCGTGGATATTTTAAAGAATGTTTTTAGGGATCTGCACAAGGCGTGGATATTTTAAAGAATGTTTTTAGAGATCTGCACAAGGCGTGGATATTTTAAAGAATGTTTTTAGGGATCTACACAAGGCGTGGATATTTTAAAAAATGTTTTAGGGATCTACACAAGGCGTGGATTTGTTAAAGAATATTTTTAGGAATCTACACAAGGCGTGGATTTGTTAAAGAATATTTTTAGGAATCGACACAAGGCGTGGATATTTTAAAGAATACACAAGGCGTGGATATTTTAAAGAATACACAAGGCGTGGATTTGTTAAAGAATATTTTTAGGGCTCTAAACAAGGCGTGGATTTGTTAAAGAATACACAAGGCGTGGATTTGTTAAAGAATATTTTTAGGGCTCTAAACAAGGCGTGGATTTGTTAAAGAATACACAAGGCGTGGATTTGATAAAGAGTATTTCTAGGGCTTTACACAAGGCGTGGATTTGATAAAGAATATTTCTAGCGCTCTAAACAAGGCGTGGATTTGTTAAAGAATACACAAAGCGTGGATTTGTTAAAGAATACACAAGGCGTGGATTTGTTAAAGAATATTTTTAGGGCTCTACAAAAGGCGTGGATTTGTTAAAGAATATTTTTAGGGCTCTACACAAGGCGTGGATTTGTTAAAGAATATTTTTAGGGCTCTACACAAGGCGTGGATTTGTAAAAGAATATTTTTAGGGCTCTACAAAAGGCGTGGATTTGTTAAAGAATATTTTTAGGGCTCTACACAAGGCGTGGATTTGTAAAAGAATATTTTTAGGGCTCTACACAAGGCGTGGATTTGTTAAAGAATATTTTTAGGGCTCTACACAAGGCGTGGATTTGTTAAAGAATATTTTTAGGGCTCTAAACAAGGCGTGGATTTGTTAAAAAATACACAAGGCGTGGATTTGTTAAAGAATACACAAGGCGTGGATTTGATAAAGAGTATTTCTAGGGCTTTACACAAGGCGTGGATTTGATAAAGAATATTTCTAGCGCTCTACACAAGGCGTGGATTTGTTAAAGAATACACAAAGCGTGGATTTGTTAAAGAATACACAAGGCGTGGATTTGTTAAAGGGCCCCCACAAGGCGTGGATTTGTTAAAGGGCCCCCACAAGGCGTGGATTTGTTAAAGATTATTTTTAGGGCTCTACACAAGGCGTGGATTTGTAAAAGAATATTTTTAGGGCTCTACACAAGGCGTGGATTTGTTAAAGAATATTTTTAGGGCTCTGCACAAGGCCTGGATTTGTTAAAGAATATTTTTAGGGCTCTACACAAGGCGTGAATTTGTTAAAGAATAAGACATGGATTTTTTAAAGAGTATTTTAGGAGTATACATAAGACGTGAATATTTTTAAGAGTATTTTTAGGGGTCTACATATGGCGTGGATATTTCAAAGAATATTTTTAGGGGTCTACATAAGGCGTGGATATTTCAAAGAATATTTTAGGGGTCTACATAAGGCGTGGATATTTTAAAGAATATTTTTATGGGTCTACATAAGGTGTGGATATTTTAAGGAATATTTTTAGGGATCTGCACAAGGCATGGATTTTTATACCCTACACAACTATGTTGTCAGGGTATTATAGCTTTGTGTAGCCCCAAAAGTTTGTAACGCCGCGAAATATTGGTCCTAGACCCACCTTTAAGTATACCGATCGTCATATCTCGACTAGCTGAGTCAATCTAGACATGTGTGTCCGTCCGTCTGTCCATTATAATTTGTAAACACGATACAGGCCAAAGTTATGGACCAATCTTCACGAAATTTTGCATGTAGGATAGGTTCTGGCCAATGAAGACCCCTATTGTTTTTGATAAAGATCGGTTAATATTTAGGGGATGAAATGGACCAAATACTAAATTTTTGTCGGTTTTTCTGGTCGCTCCAGAGGACGCAGTTATGGTCCGAACATCGTGTAATTTTACATGGAGAAAGGGATCGGGCCAAAGAATAAGCATGCATGTTGAGATTTCATTCAGTGGGTGCAGTGAACCGAAAACTTTAATTTTGTCAGATTTTCTAGTCGCTCTAGAGGCAATTATTATATACTGAACATCACATATTTTACAAGGTGAAGGGGATCTGACCATATACGTAGAGCGGCTGTTTAGATAATGATCGGTCAATTTTCCGAGGGTCAAATCTACCAAAACCTAAAGTGTCAATTTTCTATTTTATGGCGTAAAAATTCACTTCAAGAAAACTATTGTTGGGAAATATGCCAGTGTTAGACAGGGGAGTTGTTGATCTATAATCGGTAAAAAGGGTGCAAATATCACGAAATATTGCCCAGGCTCAGAATATAGAACCGCCGAAAGTGTGCTTTTCGTGGTAGTTGTGTAGGGTATCATATGGTCGGCCCCGTCCGACTATACTGCTCCGCTCACTGGTTTTAGTAATATGTTTAGGGGTCTACATAAGCCGTGCATATTTTAAATAATATTTTTAGGGGTCTACATAAAGAATATTTTTAGAGCTCTACACAAGGCGTGGATTCTTTAAAGAATATTTTTTTAGGGCTCTAAATAAAGCGTGGATTTTTTAAAGAACTTGTTTCAATATTTTTTTTTTATTTTACAGAAAGTCGAAACCCAAAAACGTAATACTGTCGTGATAATCTATTTCGATTATTTGGATCGCCGTGAAGTTTGCCCCACCCTGCATGCCTACAAAGTTGTCAAGGTGACCAATCACAAACCAGTACCTGTTATTATGTACGATTATTATGATAATGGTAAGTTGGAAAAAATTTTAAAAAAGATTTTCTTTTTTTAAATTAAAAAAATCATCATTTTTCTCTCCAATTTAGTACGTCGCGCCCGTCAGTTCTATCGCGCACCCAAGTCCCAAATGTGTGACATCTGTGAACATGCCAATTGTGGTTCGCTGTGTGAAAAGGCCGAGAAACGTGAATCCAGAGGCCAGGATGGCAATGATTTACTGGAGGCTGGTTTTAAGAATAAAGCCGGTGGTCCTGCTAGGGCCACAATATATGGAACAATATTAGCAATGCTTTTGGTTTCGATGATTATCGGAAAATTAATAAATTAAATTGTTAATATTATATTGAAAACCCCCATTGAAAAGAAAGCTTTAACATTTTTTTATAAAAAAACAATTAATACTCTTTTCTAAAAAAAAAATAATTGTAATAAAATAATAACTTATTATACAAGTATCTAACTATAGAATAAGTCTGTAAATTTATGTAAAAATAGCTAATAATTATTAATGAAAAATAATCTATATAAAATGTTAATATAATTTTAATAATACAAATTAATGTTAATTAGTATTACTAATTTTTAGTATTAAGTAATAAGAATAATAATAATTACAAATAATAATAATTGTATACAAAAAAATAAACGGCTAAAGCTAGAAGCTTGAAATTTTGAGTGTGGGTTGTTGTTGGTGTGTAGGCGTGAGATAAGGCTGGGTTTTTGGAGATTCGTACTAGAAGGGTACGAAAAGTACTAAAATGTACCAAATATGGTACCCTTTGTATTAGACGAACGGGAAGAGCTAGAATTCTGAAATTTGGAATGTGGGTCACTGATGGAAAGTTAGAAAGATGTACAAAAGGGTTTTTGAAAATTCGGCCTATAAGTGTAATAAAAGTACTAAATTTAGTTCTAATTGTATATATATTGAACACATATAGCTAAAATGTTGAAATTTTATATGGAATACAGGTTGGGAAGTGGTGTTGATGTATGGAAATGGTTTAAGATTTTCGTACTTATGTTTTTTAAAAAGTACTAAATGGTACTAAATTTGGTACTATTTGCATTTAGTTGAGTGTATATAGATGGAATCCTGAAAATCGGAATTAGGACTACTGTTGGAATACAGGATTGAGGTAGCTTTAAAAAATCGTACCTTTGTGTACGAAAAGTACTTAATGGTACTAAATTTGGTGCAAGTTGGATTTCGGTTCACATATAGAGCTGGAGTCTTGAAATTGGGAATTAAAATGACAGTTGCAGTGTAGAATTGAGGTAGTTTTGGAAATTCGCACTTATTGGTACGAAAAGTACTAAATCGTACTAAATATAGTACAATTTGGATTTTGCTTAAACGGATGAGCTTAAAACCTGAAATTTGGAATTCTGATTACTGTTGAAGATTGAGCTATAGAGACATCTGTGGAAATTCGTATTTGTGTGTACGAAAAGTACTAAACGGCACTAGATATGGTACAATTTGGATTTGGGTGAACGGAGAGAGCTGGAAACCTAAAATTTGGAATAATGGTTGCTTTTAGAATATATAATTAAGGTATGGAAGCATGTGTACTAAATGGTACTATATTTGGTACAACTTGATTAAGTGGATAGAGTTGGACTCCAGAATTTTGGAATTAAAATTACTTTTGAAGTGTAGGATTGACGTAGTTTAATTATAGAAACAAAAAGTACTAAATGGTACCAATGGATAGGGTTGAGATCCTGAAATTTTGATTAAATTAATATTACTGTTGGAGTGCAGGATTGAAATATGTCGGTAGTTTTGAAAATTTGTCATTTCGTGTACTAAATGGTACTAAATTTGGTACAGTTTAGATCAGAGTGAATGGATAGAGATGGAAAACTTAAATTTAGAATGCAAATCACAGAATTAAGGTAGTATTGGAATTTCGTACTCTTGGATACGAGAAGCACTAAATGGTACTAAATAGGGTACAATTCGTTTTGTGTGAGCGGGAACCCTAAAATTTGGAATCAAAATTAAGGGTGGAGTGTAGGATTGAGATATGGAGGTAGTTTTGAAAATGCATGATTATGTGTACTAAATGGTACTAAGTTTATTTAGATTGAGATAAAAAACTTATATTTGAAAATAAAATTACTGTTAGAGTACAGGATTGAGACAGTGTTGAAAATTCAAACTTAAAGTACGAAAAGTACTAAATGGTACTAAATATGCTACAATTTGGATTTATGTGAACGGATAGGGCTGGGATCCTGAAATTTATGATTAAAATTACTGTTGGAGTGTGGTGAACGGATAGAGCTGGAATCCTTAAATGTGGACTAAAGGTTATTATTGGAGAACATGACTGGGGTAGTTTTGGAAATTCGTACTTATGGGTACGAAAAGCACAAAATTTGGTACAAATTGGACATTGGTGAACGGGTAGAATTCGAATCCCGAAAGTTGCAACTTAGGTTACTGTGGGAGTGTAGATTTGATAAAGTTTGGAATATGGGTACGAAAAGTACAGAATGGTACCAAATCTGGTACAATTTGGTTTTTGATGAACAGACAGAGCTGGAATTCTTAAATTTTGACTTACGATTACTATTTGAAATAAGGATTGAGGTATATTTGGAAATTCGTACTTATGAGTACGAAAAGTACTAAATTTGGACTTTGGTGGAATTAAGATTACTGTTGGAGAGTAAGATTGATGTAGTTTTAGAAATTCTTACTTATAAGTATGATGGTACTATATTTGGAACCATTTGGATTTGGTTGGATCCTGCGATTTGGAATTTAGATTACTGTTGAAGTGTAGTATTTAGCTATAGAGATAACTATGGAAACTCGAATTGATTTGTACGAATAGTAAATAGAATAGCAAATGCACTAAATTTCGATTTCGGCAACGGAATCACATTATATGCATAGAATCACATTCTATGTCGATTTATGCATGTCCGTCTGTCTGTCCATGTTAAATTGTAAACAAAGTACAGGTCGCATTTATGATCCGAATTGGATGAAATTTGGCATACGTCATATAGTTCCCATATATATTTTAGTCCGATTTTAGGTAAATAGTGCACCAAACTCCCTATATATCCTTCGATTTACACGAAATTAGGCACAGCGGGCTGAATTACGTCTAGAACGATGTGTGTTAAACATCGTGAAAATCGGTTCCGATTTAGATATAGCTCCCATATATAACTTCGTCCGATTTAATGTAAATGGTGTACCAAAGTCCCTATATATCTTTCGACTTGCACGAAATTTTGCATGGGGTACTTTACTACTTTCCTTACTGGTTTTAATCTGTTTAATGGAAGTAAGAGAGATTTCGGAAAATAGTGCTTATGTGTATGAAGAGTACTAAATCGCAAACTATAGTACAACAAATTTACAGTATTTACGATACCATATGAAATCTATGAAACTTTGGTAACCCCTCCGCCGACTGCGATGTCTAAAAGTGGAAAATCCAAAGATACCCTGGATATGAAGGCGAAGGACAATTTGTTTCTGCCAACGGAACGTCGACCAAGACATAGATATGATCATTGATAGGGAATTCCTCAATATAGTGTACTACCTCATGTAAAGCGGTTTCCATTGATCTCCCCTTTACATACGCATGTTGTTTATATTTCAGCGTATCATTGGGTATACTGCTGTACGATGTCGATCGACACGATGTGGTGTCGATTGTACGATCCATGGTTTTGAGTGGGAATGTAATTAGGCTTATTGGCCGATATGATTTTGGTGTTGCGCAGTTTGCCTTGCCGGACTTGGATATGAAGACTACCCTGGCTTCCTGCCAGGCTTTCGGTGTGTACCTGGTGATAAAAATACCGTCTCTTTTTGTAGTAACGTTATCCGGCACTGCCGCCTTCAATGGTGTGAAGCTTTTTAAGGCGTCTAACACCATTGACTTGTCAATTATAGGTTCATCTGATCTTTCTTCTCTATATGTCATGACATCGTCCATTGTTGTTGTTGTAGCAGCCCTATTGCTTTTACACAACGGGCTGAGGTGACAGACGTTGGCCGAGTAAGACTCGGGTCGTTTCGGATCGTAGACCCCTCTGTCGTGGAAACGTCCATTGTGGATGTGTTCGATGGGAAGTGAGCATTCATTAGGAACCTTAGTGTTTCCTCTCGCCATCTACCATAGTTTCGGGTTGGGTGTGGGTCTTAGATAGAAACATCTTGATTTTTGAAATGTCGTTCACGTCTACCTGTTCGCAGAACAGCTTCCAGGAGTTGCGTTTGGCGGTTCTTGTCAATTTATTGTATTCTTTCCGTTTATCGTGAAAGTTGTCCCAGAATACTGTAGATATTTTTTCGGCGTGCTCTGATGTGAAGCTTTCGGACCTCTTTTCCTTTTTTCCGAATCTCCCCCATCATCCAGAGTTTTTCAAAGGCATATCTGCTTTCTCGAAGAGGACATTACATTTACATCCCTTAATTTGTGGACGTTTCTGTCTATGTAATTCGTGTCTAGGCACTCATAATTGGATTGCCCTAACCTCTCAAACTCTTAGAAAACGAAGTACAAAATTATAGACAGAACAATTAAAAAACGTCTTTATACCCTCAGCCCTATGGCTAAGGGTATAATGAGGGCACATGTTTGCTACGAGAAAAATCGAAATATTGGTATCTTTGAGCCAAAACCGTTTAGGGACCCCCTCGATGTTCTCTATTGTTTAGAACCCCTGGCATCATTTTCACGGTTGTGAAAATTATGGAGATAAATGTGAGTAGCTTCAAAGTTATCTTCCATCCTTGCAAAGGTTTGTGTCTTCTTTCATCGCCTACGATTTAGAGGAATCACTTGGATAGCCGTTGTGTTGTTTCTGAATTCTCTTTTTCCAGATTCAAAAAGGTTGCAATCAAAGATATTCCGGAAACAAATGTGTGGGTATAGCTGAGTTCAAGGCCACATGCAGGGCATGTGTCTGATATTGTGCTGTTATTTCGGACCAATACCAATTTAGGCGGCTGCACAGCTCTTGTTTGACTGGGTAGCTGTCGTTTATCTACTGAGGAGGGAGGACTTCAGGAACTGCAGGCACGTGGTATTGTTCCATAGAATGGCTCACTACTTCCGTGAAAATCTTATTCATTGATCTTGGGGTTCTCTGTTATACTCTCTGTCTAGATCGTGTAGGCCTCCATGAGGTGATGGCATGGATGATTTCAAGCAGCATGTCGCAATATAACCCTATCACAGTAATTATGTATCTGGTTTAACCCGGAACAACCCATTGCCATACAAGCTTTTCATATGAAAATATAAAATCAGTCCTACTATGAAAATGTTGGGAATATGGGAATTTGAATTTCCTCTCCAAAAAAATTTTATAAAAATTCACATCCAAATAAATAATTTTTGTTCTTAAATAAGTCATGATTTTTTTATTTATTTTCTATACAATATTATAAAACTAGAAATGGAAACAAATTGGGACGAGCACGAGAATAATTTAATTATGATTTTAACTTCCTAATCAATTTAATATAAATAAACGAACATTTATGAAAAGTATTGAATTGTTGCAATTACAGATGACAAATCTAAACCAATAAATACTATATAAAAAATCATATTCTATACAATTTTGAAATAATTTTTATATAAAAAATAAGTTTTGCATATTCCAATATTTTCCAAAACTACTACTATTCTTACTATTTACGTTTGGGTTTTTTACTTTCCATTAAACTCATGATGGTTTTACGCAACTCTTCTGTTTCGCTCAATTCCAATTCGTAGTTACGAATTTGTTCATTTTTCTCTTGCAGTTGTGATTCGAGTACCGTAATAACATCATCGGATTTCTTTTTAGCATCACGCTGTTCTTCCAGCACTTTTTGTGTTTTGGCCAGCTCCTTTTCTTTCTCTTCAATGTGACGGGTTTTTTCTTTCAAATCGACTTCATATGCGGCAATTGTCTTCTTAAATTTGTCAATGCGTAGTGACTGAAATGAAGAGAAGAAGAGAGGGGAAAATTATAAAGGGAATTTAATAAATAATATTTTTTCCAAGGACTCACACAAGATTTGGACCCTAATCAAGGCGTGGATTTTTTAAAGAATAGTTTTAAGGGTCCTTTACAAAGCTTGGATTTTTTAAAGAATATTTTAAAGAGTCCTTTACAAGGTTTGGATTTTTTAAAGAAGTTTTTTAAGGGTCTGGATTTTTTAAATATTTTTTCAGGACCCAATAAAGGCGATTGGAAAATTCCACCAAAAACTTTGAAATATCGAAAATATGACGGGAACATCAAATGGTGCCAAATTGATCTATATCGAAAATTGTGTGCAAAGATGTTTTAGACCCTAGTTTAGACCCTAATTAGTGACACTTCTGTTGAAAAAATGCAGCTAAAACCTTGAAAATATCGAAAATATGACGGGAACTTTATATGCAAACTATGTGAAAACCTGTACCTGTATCGAAAATATTTTGTGAATATGACTTTTTGCCCTCCAAGAACCCAGAATGCCAAATTACAGAAACTTCGGTTAAGAAAATGTGGCTAAACACTTAAATATATCGAATATGGATCGGGACCTTTATATGCGAACTATGTGAAAACGTGTACCTATATCGAAAATGTTTTGCAAATAGGATTATTCAACCTCCAAGAACCCAAAAAGCTAAATTAAAGCGACTTCGTTTGGAAAAATGTGGCTAAAATCTTAAAAAGTATCGAATATGGTCTGGACTTTTATATGGTGATCATGTCAAATACTAGACCTATATCGAAAATGTTTCACGGATGTGCTTTTTCACCCTTCAATAACTCAGAATGCCAATTAACAACCACTTCGGTTGGAGGAAATGCGGCTAAAACCTTGAAAATATAAAATATGGATCGGGATCTTTATATGGTGGCAATGTCAAAACCTGAACCTACATAGAAAATATTTCAGGAACATGATTACCCTTCACCACTATGGGAATGTTAAACAGGACTATTATAATGAAATTGGATGAAATAAAATATGTGATATTTATCTAAATGTGAATCTACCTAAATCTATCCATAAAGTATGTAAATCGAATTCAAACAAATATAAATAGGTCATCCGTCCGTCAGACATCACTCTAGGCTCAATTCAGTACGTTATGCCAAAATATCGAAAATAAATAGGGACTTTGGACGTTCACATGAAATTGGCTATATATCTATAAATCGAAAAACATCACTCTAGGCTTAATTCAATACGTTATGCCAAATTTTGCAAATCGAAAGATACTGTAGGGCACCATTTACATGAAATCGGACAAAACTATATATGGGAGCTATATCTAAATCTGGACCGATTTTCACGAAACTTGGCAGACATCATTCTAGACCTAAATGATTAGGCTGTACCAAAATATGCAAAAATGATATATGCGGACCGTTTACCGGTTAAATATATATATGGCGATATATCAAAACCTGGACCTAAATCCAAAAAAAAAATTTCATCCAATTCGGGGACCTGTACTTTGCTCACAAAAATACATGGACAGAAAGAACACGGAATGCCATATAACAACCACATCGCTAAGGAAAATATGGCTAAAACATTAAAAAATATCGAATATGGGCTGGGACCTGAAATCTTCAAAATATCGAAAACGTGGCGGGACTTTTTCCAGTTTCAGTGTCATTTAAATTTGTTTTATTGTCTCCTTTATCGAATTACTTTACCGGGTTTCATGGTTGCCATGGCAACCACCATTAGTCTGTGTGCAAAAAATAGCCCTGGGTCATTGTGCCGGCTGGCTGGCTGACCATATTGCCAATTGTCATAGCAACCTTGATACAGGATAGTAAAGTTATTACTTGGGACACACCTTGGGACAAGGAGACATACCTCAAGGAAATTAAAACTAAAAAAAAATGCCGAAAATATTCAAAATTTTGTTAATTTCCATAATTTGTTTGAAAGTTACCCTGGTCAGCTGCCAAAACGAAGAAGAAGAGGTGCCGTCCTTTCGTATTGTGGCACCACAGACCTTGTGCAAACATGAGGACAATGAAACTGCCTCCTCCAACTCCTCCGACAAACAACAACACCAACCCGATGGCGTGACCGTGGCCTTTCAACCCAAAGATGGCATAAAATTATCGTATAAATTTAAAATATTTTTTAAAATTTTGGGACCCGACCCCTTAACCCAACGTGAGACACTATTGGTGTGGAAGGCCGTCCGAGCTTTGGAACAGCAATTGAATAGCCAACAACGTTTACAAATATCCCGTGATAATATGGCTATGATTAGCAAACGTCAGGTTATACCCGGGGTAAGTTATATTTTCCATGTGGTGGGTATAACAGATGCCGGCGAAACGACAAGGGAACAGGTTTTCACCTTGGACTATGCAGATGGTGTGCTGCAGAATAACGATGTTCCGGAGGGTATTAATTTGTTGCTAATTGGTTCAGAGGAAATTGTGGCCAATATGCAATATCAAATTGTGGCCAAGGTGAGTTTTTGCCGACCCAAACATGATTACTATGTGCAATGGCAATTGGAGGAGGCGGAGCTGGAAGAGGAGAAATTCAAAATGGAATTGGAACGCACGGTGTCAAGTGTTTTGATAATACCGGCAAATGTTTTAAGAGCGGAAAGGAAAACCTCTGTGGAGGCCCAAGTAAGGGAATGGCATAGCAAACGTCTGCTGGCCAGGCAGACAATTATGGTTGAGGTATTGAATAAGGGTTTCCAGGCCATGATTGTGCCGACGGCGGCCCGTATTGGTGAGGGAACCACTTTGACTTTCCGTGTGTTTTTGAGGAATTTCGATATGATCATGGAGGCCAATGTTAAATGGTTACTTCGTAATGCCAACAGCAAGGAGATATTGATGACACAAGACGATCGTGATAATGAATTCCGGGTTAAATTTGAAAAATCTGGCCTCTATCAGGTGGTGGCCAATGTTAGCATTAATGATATATCTACGAGAGTGAAGGCAGAAATTGAAGTGGTCTCCTCATTGTTTGTTAGCTATGATTTCCAAAGGGTACCGAATTTAAATCCCTCCTCAACGGAGGAGTTTCGTTTTTCGGTAATGGCCATGAATTTGGTGGCAAATTGTGAGGCCAGTTGGTTGAGTGCCCAAGAGGATGGTTTCCAGTATATTGCGCCGGGTGTGTTGGACCCCAAAGATAATTATGGTTATACCAAGATATCGGATTTGGAAAAATATTATCTTGAGGAAATTATCGATTTTACAAATTCCACAGTAAATCGTGAGATATCGCTGCAAATTCCCGCAGCCGGTAGGGAAATGAAAAATGAATTAACCTGGCCAGGGTTTGAGGGTGATGCAATGTATAAATTTCGTTTGGATGTGACATGTCCGAAGCCGTATCAGGAGCAACGAGCAATACGGCAAATGGAAATGGGAGAAGAAGAAGAGCCTTGGAGAAAACGGGTAACCAGTTATTTCACCATAGATCTGCATACAAATTCACCACCACAGGCCTTAAAGCTATTGATGGAACCTTTAGAGGGAGTGGCTTTGAAATCTGTATTCAATTTTAATTCCCAAGAGGCAAAGGATTTGCTTTTGGATTCACCCGTGCGTTATGAACTGAAAATAAAAATGGAAAAATTTAGTTTATCATTTGGCCGATATTTTCAATATAAATCCTGGCAAACAATACTACCCTATATGGGTGAAGGAAGCTCTACCTCCCATGCTATGGAAATAATGGTGGAAATTTGTGATATACGTGAGGCCTGTAGTCAAATTGCTAACAATACCCAATTAATGATACACTTTGAGGAATTCCGGGATGTCGAATATGAAGAATATTTACAGCAGATTAATGCCTGTTTTATGCGGACAGATTATCAGGAGGGTTTGAATCTCTTGACAATGGCTTTGATTACCTTAAGGAATGGTAATTCCTTGTATCGTGAGAGATTTGAAAAATACACCAAGGTCTTGATAAATAAAGAATTGGATAAATTACTGGAACAACCTGACAATCAGGTGTACATAAGTCCCGATATTATACACCTGTTTGTGGAGAAATCTAAAGAGTTATTAGATTACACCCAACAAATGGATAAGCAGATTTTGGAGAAATTAATTGAGATTATGGAAAATCTAATTGACAACCCCACCACCTCCCCCACAATGATGGAGGAAAGGCGTTTCAAAAGGAATCTACCGGGGCGCCATCGAACCAAACGTATTGTCAATCAAAATCAAGATTTATATCAAAGGACCCAGTTAATACTTTTGGAAGATTTATTAAAAACCGAAGGCTATCACGCGGAGGCCATGAATAAATTCATAGAGAAAATCTCGAAATTGGCTCAGAAGTTGTGCCTAAAGCGAAATCTCAATACAGAGACACTGAAAAGCAATATGGTCTCCCTTACGCTTAAACTAATAAAGGGTTCCGATATGTCACAGTCGACACAAATAAGTGAGGATATTTTCGATAAAATTGTAATGCATTTTAAATTAATGGAAACGAATGCAAAATATTGTTTGGTTATTAGGACCTATAATTTTCCAAATCGACCACAAGAAGAAAATGAGGAAGAAGGAGATCCCTCATCCACCTCCTTTTCTTCTTCCCTATTGCACTATAACATCTATGAAATCCTTGATGATGGCAATCACTTAAAGGAATTAAATTTGCAAAATATAAATCCCTCCTCCTCCACCTCCTCTTCGGCTGCTTCGGCTCCCATACAATTGGACATTTATCCCTTGGAACAAAAAGTCAATAAATGTTATATGAAGCCTTCATATAACGCACCATGGTCCATGGATGCCTGTAAATCATTGGAACTGGGAAAATTTCTACGGTGTTCTTGTACCCAGACAGGATTTTTGAAACCTGTATATATTGCAACACCAACCACCACCACATGGAAGCCCATACGGAATCACGATGCAACTGCAGTTACACCACCATTCTCTATGACCTCACCACCACCCACATTTATTTCCCTAACCACCCTGCAGCAATCGAGCACCCTAGAGACGACGACACAAATAACTTCATCGTTTAGCAGCACCTTGCGATCATGGAATCCAACACCAATTACCGGCTTCCCCATAAAAATACCCACATTTCAACCGACACCAGAAACAAATACCAGGGTCTATATGCAGCCCACAACACCGGTGGAAACTATACAACGTGCCGGCTCACCCATCTACTATATAATACCCTTGATTTTCATATTATTATTTTTATTAATCGGTATTCTATATTTTCTATATCGCCGCCGTTTACAACAATCATCATCGGGGGGTTTGGGAAAAAATATTACCTCCTCTTCGTCGTTATTGGAATATCGTAAACCAGCAGCGGGTATTAAATATGCAAATATTCAAGATGTCGATATGTTAAGTGGTAATTTTTAAAAATATAAAATAAAAACGCAATTTTTGGGAGCTTTTAAATGGAATTGTTTTTTTAATTACACTGTGAGGCAAAATCGGGGTTAGAGTCAGGAGGTGAGGATGGCTAATTCCTATTAGGGTTGAAAGACCTTGGTGAGTATATAAAAAATACCCTAAGAAGGAAAAATTCGCTACGGGTCAAAGTTCGGAGATATGGTGTGTGATCAGAGCTTACTAGATACAACTAGCAGCCGATTACATCCACCATCTATACCTCCTGCAGCCAAACGGAAGGAGTTCCAACACACCGAAATGATAACATAAGAATCTAATAACTCCATATCCCTTATGAAACAGAAACCAATAAGCCCAAAAAACTAACTTCGAGAAAAAAAGAAAGCCGGACTATTATCGGTTTTATTATCCGGTTCAAAAATTTTTGAAAACCTGTTCTTTCATTTCGCACCCATATGTATTTTTAGAGATTACATTTCTTCAGTAAAATCGAATGGGGAATTTGTTCGTAGAACAGTGAGACCATATTGCTTTTCAAGGTCTCCGTATTGATATTTTTCTTTAGACATAACTTATGAGCCAATTTCGAGTTGTAACTGGGTTCTTCGATATAAATCTTGATTTTGATTGAGATGACGCCCCGGTAGATTTCTTTTGAACCGCCTTTCCTCCGTCATAGTGGGAGCTGCGGGACAGATTTTCCAAAATCGACTTATCCATTTGTTGGGTATAATCTAATAACTCTGGATTTCTCCACAAACAGATGTATAATATCGGCACTTATGTACACCTAGTTGTCAGGGTGTTCCAGTAATTTATCCAATTATGTATTATCAATACCTTGGTGTATTTTTCAAATCTCTCACGATATAACGAATTTTCATTCCGTAATGTAATCAAAGCCATTTTCAGGAGATTCAAGCCCTTCTGATAATTTGTTCTCATAAAACAGACATTAATCTGCTGTAAATATTCTTCATATTCTACATCGCGGAATTACTCACAGTGTATCAGTAATTGGGTATTGTTCATTATTTGACTACAGGTCTCACGTATATCACAAATCTCCACCATTATTTCCAAATCATGGAAGGTGGAGGAGGTGGTTCCGCCACCCGTATAGGGTAGTATTGTTTGCCATGATTTATATCGAAAATATTGGTCAAATGATAAAATAAATTTTTCCATTTTTATTTTCAGTTCATAAAGTACCGGCGAATCCAAAAGCAAATCATTGGCCTCTTGGGAATTAAAATTGAATATAGATTTCAAAGCCACCCCCTCTAAAGGTACCATCAATAGCTTTAAGGCCTGTGGGTGGTGAATTTGTATGCAGATCTATGATAAAATAACTGGTTATGCATTTTCTCCAAAGTTCTTCTTCTTCTCTTCTAATCTCCTATTTCCATTTGTTATATGCGTTGCTCCTGATACGACTTCAGGCATGTTACATCCAAATGAAATTTATGCACGATGGAGAGCGTGCGGATAGATTCTTTCGAACTTCCTTACGAATCTCATATGCACTTGATGAGGTGAACCTCCCTCTCCGAAATCAAATTCCCGTCTCGTCACACAAATTTGCGGAGATACGAAACAGCACGTTTGTAGTGTTTCGCATCAGCTACATCTCGGGCCTTCCCAACATTTGAGCCGCTGTTCGCTGCTGGGGACTCGACAGATTCCCCATCGTCGGACATCGCCTCCGTCGCAGATTGCCTCTGAAGTTTATCGTCGGCAGGTGTCGACACAGGACCTGTTGTAGTCAGACTTGAAGTCGGTCGGTCAACAGGGTCTGCATTTCCTTCGTTAATTCTACAACAATCCCCCTGTGTAGACTTGGCTGGGATCACCGTGGTGTCCAGCTCATCATCAGTTAGGGTGAGATTCAGTAGCAGTTCCTCCGGAAGACCCTCTTCCCATCCGCCACCCGGGAAGACGCGCCTAGTAGGAGATTGGCAACTCCCCTAGACGAGCTGAAGGGAGTCTGTATAGCTTAGTTGTGCGTTTTTTGTTACAAACTTCTTGATTTTTTGAAACTTCGTTTACGCTATCGACCTGTTTAACGATTGACTATTATTAACTCTTTACCATAACAGTTATCGATGTGTTCGGTGGGAAGTGAGTTTCCAGGAGAAGCCTTATTATTTCTTCTGTTGCTTCTATCCTATTACACTCATCTCGGTTTGGGTGTGAATTTTAGTTAGAAACTTCGCGTACGCTATCGATTTGTTCATCGATTATGTTTAGAAATTGTTGAAAGCTCACTAATGTATATATTTTCTTGTCGAAGGTTCTCTCAATATGGTGTAATTTAAATAATAAATTTAACTCCACTTCCGGTACTTACACTTTCTTTAGAGGCCGCATGTAATTTGTCCACCTCTTCTGTTTTGGCTTGCAACTGTTCCTTTAGATCATTATAGTCCTTTTGGAGAACTAAAAAAGAAAAAATATATTACACCTATTTGATTGCAAAATAAAATAAAATGTAATGCCTACCAATCATTTCCGATACTTTAACAGCCAAACGTTTTTCACTTATTTGCAATGCCTCAGATTGTTCAGATAATTTCTTCATTAGCTCTGTCATATTACGTTTCAAATTATCCTTTTGATGTTTCAAATCTTTACATTGAGTTTGCAGAGACTCTTGATTGATGTGTAATTCAAAATTCATGGTGTGATATTTTTCCAGTTCGGCATTTTGAAAATTAATGCGTTGTGAGAGGTGGGTGATCTGAAAAATATATGAGCTAATAAAATAAAATATTGTTAATAATTTTATATCTCACCTCATTACTGGCATCCTCTAAACGTTTTTGCAAACTAGCCTCGGCTGCTTGTAAATTTTTAATTTTATAATTAAACAACTCCATAATTTGTGATGTGGCCACATTATTTAATTGATTGTTGCGTTCAGCATTTGATATCAGTTCAATCAAAGCATTCAAACGCTCTTCCAGCTCTTTGCTGGCAAATGTTTTGTGACTCTTTAAAATGGCATTCAAATTACGCCATTGATCACCATTTGGAGCAGGAGAGGCAAGGTGAATTTGATTGTTGGAGGCATTCAATTTGGAAATGTGCTAAAGGAGAACATCGCATCAATTCAGAAACGTAATTAAAAACATATTCTTATACTCACCTTGGCCACTTCAAATTGTGGAAAATGTTCAAATTGTGATATTTGAAAGACAGCAGAACACACCCGTTCTCCACCACTCACCATGGCCCGGGCCAAGGCATGTTGTATCTGCGGCAATTGTAATAGATTACAGCACTTTTCAAAATATGCCTTTTTGGCAATATCGGTAAAATTTATGAGTAAAAGTAAACAAAATATTGACTTTTCTATTTCTTCCATGGACAAAAAACTATCGGGCATTTCCGTTTTAACGGCCAACAATGGGGCTAATATTTTATCAAAATAGGATTCGGTAATTTTGGACAAAATTAATTTTTCTGTTTTCGTTTGATGTAGCAGTGAAACCAATAGTTGTAATACGGCAGCTGTGTGTAGTGGTGATGTTTCCGGTTTTTCCGATGTCAATATTAGCTGAATAATTATGGAAGGATCGCGTGAGATACGTGGTGCTATGGATTCTTTTTTGGCTGTAAAAATTTCAATTTATATATTTTTTAATTGAATTGAAAAGAATTTCATAAAACTTACCCAATCGAACTAAGCTGTCCAACAGATTTATGGCTTGCACCCCACAAACTTCCGATTGCAGCCAACTGCATAACAGCTCAAATATCCTGGGTATATTTGAATCTAAACTAATGGCAACATTTTCTTTGCCTTCCTCATCGATTTGACCCGACAAATCCATAATATGTTCCATTAGTTCGAACAGCAAACCCATACAGATTTGTTCATGCTTCCGTGAATCATCACTAGAATCGTCCATGGATCGTCGTGACTCTAAACGCTGAAAAGAAAAATTATGAAAAAAAATAGATCTATGAAGACTTTATAGACGACCATATGGGAGTCTTTATAGACGAGCTGAATGGGAGTCTTTATAGACGAGCTGAATGGGAGTCTTTATAGACGAGCTGAATGGGAGTCTTTATAGACGAGCTGAAGGGAGTCTTTATAGACGAGCTGAAGGGAGTCTTTTGAGATGAGCTGAAGGCAGTCTTTTGAGATGAGCTGAAGGGAGTCTTTTGAGATGAGCTGAAGGCAGTCTTTATCGACGAGCTGAAAGGGAGTCATTATATACGAGCTGAAGGGAGTCTTTATCGACGAGCTGAAAGGGAGTCATTATATACGAGCTGAAGGGAGTCTTTATCGACGAGCTGAAAGAAAGTCTTTATAGACGAGCTGAAGGGAGTCTTTCTAGACGAGCTGAAGGTAGTCTTTATAGACGAGCTGAAAGGGAGTCTTTATAGACGAGCTGAAAGGGAGTCATTATAGACGAGCTGAAAGGAAGTCTTTATAGACGAGCTGAAAGGGAGTCTTTATGGACGAGCTAAAATGGAGTCTTTATAGACGAGCTGAAAGGAAGTCTTTATAGATGAGCTGAAAGGGAGTCTGTATAGACGAGCTAAAAGGGAGTCTTTATAGACGAGCTGAAAGGAAGTCTTTATAGATGAGCTGAAAGGGAGTCTGTATAGACGAGCTGAAAGGGAGTCATTATAGACGAGCTGAAGGGAGTCTTTATAGACGAGCTGAAAGGGAGTCTTTATAGAAGAGCTGAAGGGAGTCTTTATAGAAGAGCTGAAAGGAGTCTTTATAGACGAGCTGAAGGGAGTCTTTATAGACGAGCTGAAAGGGAGTCTTTATAGACGAGCTGAAAGGGAGTCTTTATAGACGAGCTGAAGGGAGTCTTTATAAACGAGCTGAAGGGAGTCTTTATAGACGAGCTGAAAGGGAGTCTTTATAGAAGTGCTGAAGGGAGTCTTTATAGAAGAGCTGAAAGGAGTCTTCATAGTGGAACTGAAGGGAGTCTTTTGAGATGAGCTGAAGGGAGTCATTATATACGAGCTGAAAGGGAGTCTTTATAGACGAGCTGAAAGGGAGTCTTTATAGACGAGCTGAAAGGGAGTCATTATAGACGAGCTGAAAGGGAGTCATTATAGACGAGCTGAAGGGAGTCTTTATAGACGAGCTGAAAGGGAGTCTTTATAGACGAGCTGAAAGGGAGTCTTTATAGACGAGCTGAAAGGGAGTCTTTATAGACGAGCTGAAAGGGAGTCTTTATAGACGAGCTGAAAGGGAGTCTTTATAGACGAGATGAAAGGGAGTCTTTATAGACGAGCTGAAAGGGAGTCTTTATAGACGAGCTGAAAGGGAGTCTTTATAGACGAGCTGAAAGGGAGTCTTTATAGACGAGCTGAGGGGAGTCTTTATATGCGAGCTGAAGGGAGTCTTTATAGACGAGCTGAAGGGAGTCTTTATAGACGAGCTGAAGGGAGTCTGTATATATGTACTGAACTGATGACATTCTTTATAGACAACCTGATGCGCGTCTCAATAATATCCTGAAAAATTCTAATTACGTAATTTCTCTTAGACTTCTATAAACAGTTGGTTTTCCCTACAAAAAAAAATCCGAATAAAAATTTCTACTCACATCCAATAACTTTTCAATATCCTCAAAATAGAATTGATAACTCATCATTGCCTGGTGCAGGCCACTATGGGCCTTCGAGTCCTTAAGAAATTCTACAATGTGCATTAAGTGCGGAACATTCCATTGTTTTATGCACTCTTCGACGGCGGTAAAACATGAACGTATAAATAGATGTAATTCCTTTTGATCCGGCGAATGGATATCCTCCGATAAAATGATTAACATTTTATTAGCCAGCACTCCATAGTTTTGTATACGACGACTAAATGTAGAAATATTCACAGAGCGCAGGAACAAAAAGAGAACCACAAAGTTTTTATAACACAAATTGATGAGAACCGATAACGCCAACTGGGCATGTGTTTCTTCACCCTCCTCGGTTGCTTGATAGACAATTTGTACCAGCTGTTCCAGCAACACCACAATATATGGTTCCTCCCACGATATTTGTATGCCAAATGTTAACTCCTGCAGCAGGGTCAAAACCTTTAATTGTTTATCAGCACCAGCAGTGATACGTTTTAGCAAAAATGTCAACAATGGTATGAATCGGTATTCCTCTACAATTGCCTTACGGGCATCGAGATTTTTGGAACAATGCTGCAGTAGGGACACACATGCCCACAATGCATCCGAATCCGTGGATAGGCTACCCATAACTGCATGTAAATCAATATAGAATTTCGACACCTCCAAATGTCCTGGTGCAAAATGTTGTGGCTGTATGGCGGTGCTTAGCAGAGAGGCATTGCGGTTCAGTAACACCAGGGAATCTTCAGATTTGTTGTTACGATAAAGGGCGGCTTGTGTGCTAAATTCTCGAACATAACTAATGGCATTGGCGGCATCGCTGTGACTGCTGGTGGTGTTATTTTTGCGGGAACTCATTTTGTAATGGAATTTGTTTAATTAAAATATTTGGATTTTTAAATATTGTATTTAAATATGTAGATTTGAAAAAAGCGAAACTTGAAGAGTGCGGCACAATTGTAGTTGTTGTATTTTGAAAATTAAAATTTCGCAAACAAAACCAGCAATCTGTCATCGGCGGCTGTCAAATGAAATTGGATGTGTTCAATATTAGTTGCCAAAGCGACATCTGTATGTCAGCAGCAGGAGAGTTCGTGGTTAGTCATTATTGAAGAATTGAGATTCTTTGCAGACTAGCAAAAGGAAGTCGTTATAGACGTGCTAAAAAGAGTCGTTATAGATGAGCTAAAGACAGTCGTTATAGACGAATTAAAAGAGTGTCGTTATAGACGACTCAATTCAAGCCATTATTGGCGGGTTGAGGGGCGTCTTTATGGATCAGTTGAAGGGTATTTATACGTGGTGAAGATGGTCATATAGAAACATATGAGGGAGGAGAGGTGATTTCCCAAACAAGCAGATGGGAAATCGCCTCTCCTCAATCATATGTATTGGCACTTCCCCCTTCGCTTTTATTTTTATTTTTTTTTTGCCCGGACTTCGAATAGAGCGGCAAAGGCCTAGTCAACTAAAAAATTTAAACCTTTAGATTGGGTTTCAATTTTTTTATTCTCCCGCATAAAACTACGAAGTCAAGAATTTTCAAAATACCGAATATGGTTAGCGACATTTATGTGCGACTAGTCCAACATCCATATTTTGAAAGTGAAGATTTTTTCCAAGTGGTATTTCATTTTCTAAGAACATAAAATGCCAAGATATCGATGCTGGTATATGGATCTGAAGCATACGTACTTGCACTAGTTTATGAGGCAGCTCTTGGAGAGAAAAATTCTCCGAAAGATCTGCGTCGAATGAACCACGAGCTACACCATATGTACGATGTCTGGGTAGATGTATCGAGCTGCAGTGACTGCTGTGGGTAGACCATGTTGTGCAAATAGATGAGGATATTCGAAAGGCATATAAAAGGCGACACTACTGATAGTTCATGCAGAAGGGGAAGGTCAAGAATTCGATGCAAATATCAAGTGAATGACAATGTCACGAAACAAGGTCTTCAAATTGGAAAAATTGCGCATAGGATA
Source organism: Musca vetustissima (assembly GCF_032173495.1). Lineage (NCBI taxonomy): Eukaryota > Metazoa > Arthropoda > Insecta > Diptera > Muscidae > Musca > Musca vetustissima. The sequence goes on from NW_026879147.1 coordinate 60,801, forward strand.
GGCTTATCAAAAACCAAATAAGTAATATATAAAGCGCTCGGGACCTCAAATGGGGAAGTTGGTTGTTATTCTTTGAATATTCATAATACAAAGTTACTTACAACATCGGCCAAATTTTCTAAAAAAAACTATTCGTAGATAGATTGGATAAATTTGTAAACTTTCTTCCGCTCCAGCCATAGGTCAGTTTTGGGATGACCGATGTAAAATGATATGATAAATTGTTGCACTCCAAAGTCAGCTGTCTTCTATTTTGAACGGGTACATGTACATTTATTTTTATTAGCATTAAGGATATCCGCACAAGAACCACCTTATCCAGGATGGGTTGTCTGTCTCTTCAACGACTTCAATATCTATTTTTATTTGAGAACACAACTTTTATTCTTTAACACGCAAGTTATAAAAACCGTCTTAAGACGTTTATAATTTTATGACACTTTTCACACACACTCAAGTGGTCGCAGCAGTATCTGATTTCATGGAAATAGGCAGGGCAATGTGCAAAAGCATTGATACGTACCTGCTGAATACGCTGAACTTATTTTAGAATGAAAAAGGGATTAGGGGATTAGGCCAAGGATGTGTTGTGCCGTGGGTGGACAACTGTCTGCCGGCTTTTGTGTGAAACTAATAAAAAACTTGTCACCAAGCGAATTGGTACCTGTCACCCTATGACAGGTGCTTGCCACAATCGCTAGCACAGACTTAAGAACGATTTGTATATAAATGCCTGGGATATCAATGAATAGCAACACAGTTCAACAACTGACTTCCAGCGTTAAACACACTCACTTAACTAGCTCACGCTTAACTCTCCAGTTTTAAACGACGAACACCACAAATCATTTAAACATGGGTTTTGAACAAAGCTTCAGTGAATTACACATTAGCAGTCAATCGCCAGCTTCGTACGTTAAGCCCCATCCATATCAGGTGGCGAATTTGGTAACAACAGAAATGCGCTTGAAGCGTATTGCCAAACGGCAAATGGATAGTGCCACAATGTTTAGTCGTCTGCAGGTGATTATCGATCAAATGGAGGAGACATTTAGGGCGTCATCAAGTTGTAATCAGGTGTCACCGACAAATCACATTGCCGGTAGTGAACACAACTACGCCTACACCAACTCTTCATCGGGAGTGTCATCGACAACATCCTCGCCATCGACTGGCTCCCCAGCTTCTTCAGTGGATGAACAACAACAACAAAGTCCAAATGCTGGTAACAAAAGGAAACTCAACGATGAAGATTATCAACAAGAAGACGCCTATCCTGCAGTGTGCGAAAACTCACACCCAGCCGTAGTTGCGCTAACATCCAATGATGCCAGCCACCACCATCAATATCCCCAACAAATTGGCGAAGTGGTTATCTTGGGACCCAATGGTACACAAATTGATGCCAGATCCTATAGCAGCATTATTTGGTCATCCTCTGCCTCGGCTACCCGTCAACTTTTGGGCTTTGTTTTTAGCAGCGATGTCTTGGCCACCCACACACTGACCGGTAAACCTTCGCCAGCATTTTATGGCCGCGAAAGACCAGCCAAAATGCAATTGGATCCCATTAAGGCCGCCGATATTATTCACTGTGTCAAAACGAAGTTCCATTGCACAGAACGCGAAATTCGTGCCGCAATCACAACGAAATGTTCCGATACATCAAAGAAATATAAACGGCGTTCATTGAAACAAATCGATGCAGTGAATAAAATGTAAGGGGGCTGAGGAGGCTGGCTGATTCCTGGAGGATGTTTTCTATGTTTTTGAGTATAACTTGTAAATATTTTGTATGTTAAATTAGTTTTTAAGTGTTCAAATGTGATTGTTTTATAAAAAGAAAATTTAAATACAATTAAAATTAAAAAAATTAAAATTTGTTGGATTTTTATTTCTTCTTTCACAGCAACATTTTTTATTTTTCTTCTGGTTTTTAGAAATTAACACTAACGATTTATTTTCGTGATTAGTTTAGTATTTGGGGGCTAATAAGTTCCACTCATCACTTTGAACCGGAACCTTTTTTGGGATCCCAAGCTTCAATCTTGGTACGGGTGGTGCTATAGGGCATATATTGTTCTGGAATAAAAAAAAGAGAAAATTAGTGATTAGAAATGAATTGTCAACTATTATAATTTGAGTCAGCCGTGCAAAAATATTAATAAATTCGATAATCGGGTAAAACGTAAAACATTCAGAATAAATCCCCATAATACCAAACACTAATAAAAAATGACCCAAACAGAATATCATATATTTTTACAAAAATAAGTTAAACGGTTTAGTTCCGTCTGATCGAATTTTTTATATACTTTACCAAAGACCTTTATTTCCACCCTCATGTGGAACAATGCTACAGCGAATGGTTTTGGGAAGTGTGGGTCTAAAGAGGACATAGCAAACAAGTGGAACTGGCTGCTAGAAACACTAAATCGCAGCCACAATTCACGTCCGAGTGCATGCAATATGCATTATGTGGTAGTAGGTTATTCATGCATACAGCAAAAATAACAAAGAAAACTCACAACAAATTCTCAATATTTACTACGGGCAAAAAAAAAAAAAAAATGTGGAATTATGAATGGAAAATTATTTATTTATTCATGGTAATTTCAAAGTCCGAGGACCACATTGAAGAAATTAACAATCAACATTTTAAAATTGACTTATTAAACGGAATTTGCTTCCAATACGACATGTTTTGGCCCTAGGATAAAATTCAATGGCTTGAAATTTATATTTTTAAACATTCACTTGTAAAATCGGACGAAAGTATATATGGAAGCTATATCTAAATCTGGGCCGATTTCAAAAAAAAAAAAAATCGCATACATCAATCTGGACATAATTCAGTACTCGGTGTATTTTTTTTTTCAATCGGACCAATATTGGCAGTATGGTGCTCTACATAAAATCGGACGAAACTATATATGGGAGCTATATCTAAATCTGAACCGATTTTCTCCAATTTCAATAGGGTTCGTCCTTGGGCCAAAAAAAAGTGACATGTGATAAATTTCATCCAAATCGGATCATAATCGATCTGTACTTGGTTCATACAAATTCATGGACGGACGGACAGCCGGACATGCATAAATCGACTCAGAAAGTGATTCTATGTATATTCTCATAAGGAACCTCGTTTCCATTTTCCTATTACAAATATATGCACAAAGACATAATACCCTGTATCACAGTGTGGTGAAGGGTATAAAAATATTCTTAAAAAAAAAAATCCCGCCCCTTGTACCCAAAAAAGTATTTGCAAGCCAAAAAAATAATTTGAAAAACATCCACTACGCCTTTAGTAAGTGCAAATAATAAAATAATTTTTAAAAAATCTGCCTCTTTGTTAAACCAAAAAAATATTAAAAAAATTAAAGCCTCCATTAAAAGCCAAATATATATATATATATATATATATATAGGGGAGAGGGGGGCACCTTTGAACACTTTTTGCTTTCAAGCCTTATAAAATTTTTTATTTTATAATTTTTAGTTTCTTATAAATTTTAACTAATAGGACATACTATAAGCTTGATAAATATATTTCATTACTGTTTTAATGGACGAACTGCCCCCCCCCCCCCCCCCCAGGGGGGCACCTTTGAACAAGGCTTGACATTTTTGAACGACATGATTTTTTACAGTGTTTATGTTCAAATATGTATGTATTTTATTAATACATATCAGAAATGCATTAATTCATTAAAAAATATATAAAAAAATTTCAAAATTTTAAAAATTTAGATCAAAAGTTATTAAAACATAAAATGACTTAAAAACAAAAATTAATATGGTGAAAAATACAGTTAATTTCGTAATCTTATTAACCGATTTGAAATTTTGAGAAATCGAAGCCAAAAGTTAAAAACTTCTGTTTTTACTCGAGTTTAATGGGCATGTTCAAAGGTGCCCCACCCATGGCATTTTACGGAAATTTAAAATAACTTTTTTTGTTATAAATATACAGTGAGTGTAATAAGTATTTTGCCTCAATATAAATTTGACAAAATTCTAATATATACGCCTAAAGCCAGCATACTAAAGATGTAAAATTAATTATGTATGATGGGATATGTTTGTGGACATATTTAGATCTTATTTCTGCAAGAATCACTGCGAAAGACCTATTGGTCACGAAGATATCGGCCAAAATCTATACCAACACTAAAATGATTATCACAAAAAAGTATTTTGCTTTTTATTATCATTTTTGAAAAAATCATTATATAACACACGCTTTGTCTTTTTATATTTACCATTGCGGGTAACCACATACTAAAAGCGATTTGGCGACGATTCCAATAAACCACGGCATTTTTTCGCGAATATTTGCTCACACTTACGTTCAATACATTCTCCAGCAATTTTTCATTTAATATATGGTAATTTCTCGTCCTAATCTCAAAATGAGAGTATTAGATATGGTCGTCGCGGCTTTAAAACATCCCAAATAACTTTAGAATAATAAAAAGAACGGTTTTGTGGCAATAGAAATACATCAAATTTCGAAAATAAATAGATCGACCAGTTTATTCACTGATGCATTTTATTCACAACTGATGGTGTTAAACGGATGTAAAATATTGACTGCGTATTCGTCACCAGCTACCACAGTTTTTTAAAACGCAATAGTATTTGACGAAGATTGATGTTTTCTCCCAACTTCATGTACTGTTTGTAGTTTCTGTTGTTTTAGAACTGTAAATTTCTTTGAATCTGACCACCTTATTGCTATTTTAATCGCATATATTGGTTCCTAGATCAATATTAATGAACCATAAGGTTTTCAAAGTCAGAAAAATGGGGTTTCGCGATATTTTTTTTAATAATTTGTTTGTCGGATTTTGGTTTTAATAGTTTTTAAGGTCCTGTCCTCGCGATTTATTTTTCAAAACCTCCTTTTTATTATTCTAAAGTTATTTGGGATGTTTTGAAGCCGCGACGACCATATCTAATACTCTCATTTTGAGATTAGGACGAGAAATTACCATATATTAAATGAAAAATTGCTGGAGAATGTATTGAACGTAAGTGTGAGCAAATATTCGCGAAAAAATGCCGTGGTTTATTGGAATCGTCGCCAAATCGCTTTTAGTATGTGGTTACCCGCAATGGTAACTATAAAAAGACAAAGCGTGTGTTATATAATGATTTTTTCAAAAATGATAATAAAAAGCAAAATACTTTTTTGTGATAATCATTTTTGTGTTGGTATAGATTTTGGCCGATATCTTCGTGACCAATAGGTCTTTCGCAGTGATTCTTGCAGAAATAAGATCTAAATATGTCCACAAACATATCCCATCATACATAATTCATTTTACATCTTTATTATAATTTTTTTATATTATAATTTTGTCAAATTTATATTGAGGCAAAATACTTATTACACTCACTGTATATGAAAGAAAATACATAAGTTATGTTTGAAATGATTGTTGGAATGCAAAAAAAATTGTTTGACGAAAGAAAACTATCACATAATTCTTCCTGCGCCCTTACAACCAAAGGAATAAAAGTTTACAATCACGGGATTTCATTCCCCATATAATTTTTTCACACACCCAATATCTTGTTGCCCAGGGTATTTACTGTCAATCTCACACTCTTTCAGTATTGTCATATGGTTTAAAATATTTTGCCAAAGTCTTCAATATTGCCCACACTTAACTGAATTTATTTGGCATTATAATATATTCTTTACATTGCTTTGTAAAAATCCTTTTAAATTTCATCTGTAATATTAAATATATTCTCAATAGCGTCAACATGTTTTATCATGATTTTTCAATAGCTATTCAATCTTTCAAATTCACAGCATTCAGATTACAAATATCTGACCACAAAAGATTCATATTGCAATGGTGCGTTATTGTGGTACCCACGAAAAAAGAAGATCATGCATGACCCTCAATAAAATCAAGATATTTGGTTATAAAATTACTTAACCTGTTGGTGGTTGTAAAGGTTTTAATAATTTATGTTTATAATTTTATGACACCTTTCACAGGCACACACCATACCGTACGCGGCGGAGTACCTCTGTTCATGGAAATAGGCGCAATGTGTTACTTTGTTTTCACATGCTCAATCGGACAAGTACCTGTCGATCTATTCGTTGAACTTATTCGAGAATGAAAAGGGATCGTGGATTAAATTTAGGATATGCAAACAACTGTCGTTGTGCAAAAGTAAAAAAAATTGATACCTGTAGAGGGTGGCTGTTGCATTGACAGGTGCTTGAGTTTTTAAGATTGAAGGTAAACAGAGTTTTGGTTGTGTATAGATATCAATGAAATTATCATTGAATTCGGCAGTCAGTTAAAGAAGAAACTTCGAAATATAGTGTTCTACTTCCTGGTGAGGTTTGTAAAATTTGTAAACAACCGACGAGAAGGTCTATAGGTTCTTCCTTTTTCCTTTCTAAGAGGTTAAACGATTTTGTTGGTCAATGTAACTCTAATGTCGTGAGTTTACGAGTTTTTTTGACGAGGTCGTGTAGAATGCGTACTTTTTAAAGAATCAATTTGTTTAAAACTTTAGTTTTTCTAGTCGACCTACATGTAGAGGAACTGTTGATGTTATTACCGATATTTTAGTCTAAGTGATTTTAAGGGATGTTTGCATAGAGACGAGTCCCCATATTTTGTGCATGTTTTCTAATTGACGGTAATGTGGAGTTGTTGGTTCCCTCTCTATTTGGCCATGTTTCTGTGTTGGAACCATATAACGGTACATTTTTACAATAAAGTGACTTTTTTCGGTAATGCTGGTATTTGAGGCTGGCATATTAAATTTTTTCCAATAAAAAAGGACGTAATTTAATTTCGTTTAAATATCACATTGCTCACCTTGAGTACCGGACAAATTTTCACTGTGATCAGCCATCCACTTGTGTTTGGGACGGTTGCCATCACGGATTGGTGGCAAATCGGTCTAAAAAAAAAACAGAAACACACATTACAAACCATTATCCCACATATTCACATCATTTCCAACATTACCTTGTAATGCATCCAACCGAACCATTCAGCTGGAATTTGCGAACCATCATAATCCATATTCACATGTTCGGCAAATTCAACCCAACGATTTCTGCCATAGAAATAATAGGGATTTTCGTAATACTTGTTGCCGTATTTGTCGGTGCCAACCAATGTACCGATTTTCAAATCATCATTTCTGCAATTATAAACAAATTATGCATTAAACGCTAGGAGACTTTCTGGGCAAAAACTTATATAATTTCAAGAGGCAAATCGGCCCAACTACTTACCTATACAATTTGAGATAGGTATTTTTCAGACCGCCATTTTGGCGAACAATCTGAAAAAGTTTACCCAAGCGATCCAAGCCAAGATATTTCGACATTCTAATAAATAAACAATAAGAAATATTCAATTTTTTCGTAATATAATCAGATTTTCCGACGGAATTACCTGTCCGTTTGCTGTGCAAAAAAACTTCAGTGACCAAATAACAGCTGATTTGATGGAATTAATTTGACATTTATTTTGTGTTATCAATTTACTTTGCATGTGTTGACGGAAAAAAGAAGCACACAACAGCCGGTAAATAATAACTGAACACAATCAATAATCTAAAATGTGGTTTATTTAATAAATTATTAGATGACTTTCTATAAATAATAATAATATATTAATAATTTGATAACGGTAATTCCCAAAATATATATCTACTTTAAATAGAATATAATTTACCAAAACATTGAATTGTGACATGGTGTGGTATGTTCAGTGAGCTTTTGATTCATATCTTGAGAATTCATGCAAAACAAAAGTTGGTTCCCTCACTCAAAAAGTGGAGTTTCCGAAACAGAGCAATAACTATTTATCTGAAATAAGAGAAATTAATTCAACTTTAACAGCCTGTTTTTGTAAAATTCCAAACGAACGAATTCGAGTGACTTACGACCAAACCTTTATTTATGTTTATAAAGGTTTTCTGATTCAAAACAAAAATAAATGACATATTTTTCAAAACCAAGGAGTTTGGTCGTAAGTCACTCGAATTCGTTCGTTTGGAATTTTACAAAAACAGGCTGTAATAGTCAACTTAAGCAAATAGAGAACAATGACGCATAAGGTACGTTCAGTGATTTCGTTTTGTATATCCAACCTTAAAGCTCCTTTAGCCTACGAAAATTATTCGCAAACGTGTCGTATGTTCATACCCTGCGCAGTAATTACATTTTTCATTCCGACCCTCGAAATATTCGGGGGTCACCTCATAAACTGATAATAAATTTATAAAACAATATTTAAGAAATAGGCGGAGAATATGATGATAGAACTCCGTTGTCCTCAGCCCCACCGCTGTTACATCGCTATGGCTAAAATTTGAGAGTAATATCTAATTCTCCATCGGAAGGGTTAAAGACTTTATTGTTCTTGGAGCTTAATCCAGTTACTACATCCTGAAATAGTGAGTTGTCTACCTTAGAGGGGATGAGGGTATGGAACAGTTCAGCAGCGGCAGCCTTACAATGGTTCAGGTTTAGATGCACCACTCAACCAACTGCAACTTTTTTTCCTATAAAAAGTGGTGCAATTTCGCAACAAGTGCCATCTTACAACCTTTTTGCGGAGTATAAATGTCATGAACTGAAACCCGCAAACTCCTTATTTTTACAGTTATTCATCTTGACCCCTTTGCATAAGGAGACCTGACCGAATCGATGGTTTCGACGATCAACTTTGTCAGTGAGGAACAGGTCCTTCATATTCAGATCGAAAGGGGAATTGGATGGAAATATCAAGTAGAAGACAACATCTTGGAAGATGGTCTTTCAAATTGGAAGAGATGCGCATAAGACCGACGCGCTTGGAAATATTTTTAAGCTCGGCTTTTGGAACAACTGTTCTGTAACATGCCACAAAAGTAAAAGTATGCAAGTTTTACGGACTTTCCTTCTAGCCGATTTTGTTACGTCTTGCATTCCTTCACAATGGTAAATGATGCCATATATTTTTCGTCATTCAAGGTCTTGAGATTAAAGGTCTTGAGATTTCTCCTCCATTGGAGTATTAACTTTGGCCACGTTTGCATGCGACGTCGGAAATTATATCAATCAAGGTGTCACTCGCAGTACTACTCGGATAGTTCCTTGTGAATATCCGAATAATTCATAATGTTTTGACCACAGTCGAAGACCCCGCTGAAGTGAGGTTATCGGTATTATATCTAGAAGCAAAGCGGAAAGCTACTGCGGACTGTCATGTGGTCGAAGTGAAGACTCTCAGAGGAAATGATCGTGTGTCAATGATCCTTGGCCCATTGGCGCCCTAACACTTCTTCAGTGGAGAAGTAGAGACCCGCTTTCAATGCAGAAGACTTTAATTGCGGATGAGAACAAATTTACTATTGTTTTAAATGAGATCAACAAAGACATAAACCAGACAGAGCGAAGCACTTCGCAAGTTCGAAAAGGGATATATCCAAAAGGGCTCTGGATGAGAAGGTTTACCTAGGGCAATTTGCTATTTTTAAGATATTTTGACCATGACCCCAATAAACTCATCGAAAAGAACTCCTTTTTATTAGGAAACATTTAAAGGTCGTGAAGAAGTATTCCCATAATTTCCCTCAAAAAGCCTCTAGAGAACTTCTAATCAAAAGGATTCCAATATCTCGCAGTGAAGTCCTACGATACAGGAGCAAACCTCCTAACATATCGAATAAGAACGCAGGAGATGACTTCAGTGGAATAAGTTCCAAACTTTTCAAAAGCCCTTTCCGAACCAAACACATTAATAATTTTTATGATGTATTTGTAAGAAGAAAGGAGCCCCATGTTAGGTTTATTTTCAGGTTATTTTAATTTTGTTTTATCTAGGGATAAAAAGTAATAATATATATTCTATTAAAAATTGTCAGATCTCACAATTAATTAAGCTGGATCTAAAAGAGATAAACTAATTACCATTCAATCGCTTCGTTATATTTAAATTTCTATAGTAATAATAGTAATAAATATGTATAATTTATTGTTAATTAAATAATATTAAAAAAATAAACAATTTAACAGCATTAGGTACATTCAGTGATTCCACAAAAATAACTGAACACAATCTACAATCATCTTGTTATCATTTACGTCGATTAACCAAAAAACAAACGAGCAAGAAGAAGCACATTATTTGACAATTGATGATATTTTGGTTGGGGTATGTTCAGTGTTTTGTCTTCCAGATACCGACGACGTCTAGCAGAGTGAATCATTTACATTGTTTTTATCTTGAAATAATTCCAGCAACTTTTTTGTATTCTGTTATAAGAAAAGTGAAAATAAAGACTGCATTCATTTATATAATGGCCAAAAATACCTCCAGTTCTGCATTCCGTAAAATCGATGTCGATCAATACAATGAAGACAATTTCAAAGAAGATGAAGCCGATTCGGTGGCAAATACATGCGATGAAAATCTCATTACCAATCTACTGACAGAAGGCAAGTGTATAGAGGCTTTGGTCTCTGTCTTACAGAATGCTCCTTTGAGATGTAAACAACAACATGTCAAGGTATGAAGATAAAACTTTTTGATTTAAATGTTTATTTAATTAATGTTATCTCCCTTCGTCTTTCCATTGCCAAAAGGACCACGCCCTCAATGTTACCCTCAAGGTATTGCTCTCTATTAAATCATCACAAATGGATCAGGCTGTTGAGGTACTGGATCAAAATGACTTACTCGATGTTCTTATGAAGTATATATATCGTGGATTTGAAATGCCCTCGGAAGGTTCAAGCGGTCATCTGTTACAGTGGCATGAAAAAGTCTTTGCCAAAGGTGGTCTGGGCTGTATTTGCCGTGTGCTGGCCGACACCAATCGTGCCTAAGGGCCGGGCCAATAGTGCTGTTCTTGAAAAGGAATTGTTAATAGTAATTGTAATTTATAATGCATTTTTTTAAATATGATTGTCAGTCATCATCAAAAAAACATTTGATCTTCTTAATGTGTGTGTTTGTGCGAGTGCAAGAAGCCATTAAGCTAGATACAGTCAGTTTTATTAATGGATAACGAATAAGGAAACAAAGTTAAACGTCGTGTGTTTAGTATGTAGTATTTTCCTGCTCTGAGTATTGCCTATTATTTTGTTTATTAATATTAAAGTATCTTTTTTATATCATCTAAATGTGTATACCTATTTTATTAATATCTTATGTTTTAAAAACGGTTTACTTTCTACTAGTTAAAGAAGAAAAGTAAGATTTTGTAAATCCAAAGTAAACACAAAACCAAAATACATTAACCTGTAAACATAAGGTAGATGGAATTATTTAACTGATGGAGCGAATTTGGAGCTTTTGACTGACCGCTGTAATCTTTCTTTCAAAGTAGATTTTGTGTGATACTCATCAGTATGCAGATATGCAAGGATACATTTTAGAGATCTCCATCAATTGATCAGTTCGTGAAAACCTCTAGATCTTCTAAGATGTGGGCATAACAGACGGATGGGATTTCATTAGAGTTCTTGAAAAAGATCGGACCTTTAGCTGTTTAAGTAGTCTTAGTCGTGAATAAATTTGGAGAAGGACAGTGGAGATGGACTACGTGCATAGCCACCTTACAGGAGGGCTTTGGTTTGGTTGTGCATTCCGTGAGGTGCAGCATGTTAATTGTTTGTGTTCAGTGTGCTGGCTATTCGTTAGTTGCTGCCAGTAAAGTGACGTGTTGTGGTTTCCTCCTTCACCAAAGAGGATAGTGTGCCTTCATTATGCATGCCAATTGGTACAGCACTACGGTGCTGGTGCGATGGTGGGCGTTAATCCACCTGTGGCTCAGCTACTGTAAGAGGACCCTCTGGGCTTCTAAAGAAGAGCACTTCTGCTCTGCTAAAGAAGACATATTGGTCTTCCAATGAAAAAGTCTTCTTTATCATCTACAGAAGAAGGTCTCTTGCTCTTCGAGGAAGAAACCCCTTGGCCATTCATAAAAAATACAGTTTCGCTCGCCTTCTGTATAAAAATACGTCTTGGTATTCCAAAGGAGATCTCTTGTTTATGAAGTAGACATTCGGGTCTTATATGGAAGAATATCTCCTTACATTCTGTGAAGAATACCTTCTGGGCATATATGGAAGATCTCTGGGATTCTATGAAGAATATATCTTGAGATTCGGTGAAGAAGACTTTTTGGTCTTAGTGTTCTACTGAAGAAACCGCCTTGACATTCTAATAGGAGACAACCTAATGGTTTTTAAAAGGCCTTCTATAAAAGAAGGCCTCTTGGTTTTCTAAAATCCTCCTCAAAAAGATCTCTGAGGATTCTGTGAAGACCTCGTGGTCTTCTAAAGGAAACATTTTGATCTTCCATAAAATAAGACTTATTATTGGTCCATATGTTCAAGAAAATCTCGCAGGATTCTATGAAGAAGGCCTCTTCGTTTTTTTAAAGAAGACATCTTTATTTTCATAGAAGAAAACCTTTTAATCTTCCAGAAAAAATCCTCTTGGTCCTTCAAAGAAGACCTCTTGGATTTGTATAAATAATTCCTCTTCAAGATCTCTGGGAATTATATGAAGAAGACCTCCTGATCTTATAAGGACGATAACCACTTGTTCTTCTATGGAGAACATCTCTGGGGATTCAATGAAGAATTAGAATCAAGTCCGCCCTAGCGGTCGATTCTAATTTAGACCATTCGCAATATATGCCGTTGAGTCCCGCTGGTGTGATTTTCGGAATCCATGTTGATGGGATGCTAATTGAAGGGGCGCAGTCATGAATGTTAACAATAGCGCTTCGAAAAACCTTGGCTATTGGTGGACATTGGGAGATAGGACGATATGATTCTCCTGAATTATATTTTCTGGTTTTGGAAGTGGGATAACTCTGGCAACTTTTCAAATTTCTAGTATTACCATCAAGGTATCTCAGGACTTTTGGACGAAGGTGTTTTAATATTAGCATGGAGATGCCATCTGAACAATCTACTTATGACATTATGCCTTGGAGATTGATGCTTCAATTTGGCTTAGTGTCATGGAGCACGGGCAGAACTTGTATGCACATTTTTTGGTATCGGAATATTAGTCGTTATTAAAGCTTATGGCAATTTTTGAGGCCCAAGGGTCGTTGCTCTTGGCGATATATAAGAAATCGAAGATCGTTCGATGTGATTCCCCTGAATCAGCCAGTTGTTCTGGTTTTGGAAGTGGGATAATTCGGGAAACTTTCCAAATTTCTGGTATTACCACCAGGTTAACCAAAAGATTTAGAAGTTGCGCAGGATATCTCAGGGCTATGAGACCGAGGTTTTTTAACATTAGCATAGATATACCATCTGGACCATGGACTTTTGATTTTGCCTTGGAAATTGTATCTTCAATTTCGGTTAGTGTGAAGGAGCATGAATTCGACTCGCGTTGGAGTTTCCAGACTTTCCTTAAGGTGGCTCTTCTGGTCTTGTTCTATATCTATGGCGGGTGGACATGAGTTGCGGCAGAACTTATTTGTAAATTTTTTGGCATCGGAATATTGGGCGTTTTTACACTGGTTTTTGAGTCTCAAGTGTCGTTGCTTCTTACGATGTAAGAGAAATCTGTCTGTTCGATTCAAACATATTGACATTCTTGTCAGCCTACTTACTTAGCTGGCTTGTGATAGAACGGCTGTTTCATAAGCCGAGCTTAGAAAAGATTTCCAAGGGCATTGGCCTTGTGCGCATCTCATCGAATTTGAAAGGCCCTGTTCCAAGATGTTGTCTTCTACTTGATATTTCCATTGGATTCGTGGTCTTTCCCTTCTGCGTGAAGCATCACTTGGCTCCCTTTCATATGCCTTCTGAGTGCGGGTATACTCATCCATTCTCACAACATAGCATAGCATAGTCGCTGCAGCTCGATCCGTCTGATTATGTCGATGTCCGAGAATAGTTGGTATAGCTCATGGTTCATTCGACGGCGATATTCACCGTCGACACAGATCGGCCCATATATCTTACGGAAAATTTTTGTCGTAAACACTCCAATAGCTTGCACAAGTACCCATTGAGAAACACATGCCTATTGTCTGATGATCTATTTGATCCTGATCTTTGAAAGAAAATCATAAAAACCATATTGACGATGACGACATTCTATTTGAAATCGTTTTTTTTTTTTTTTGTTTGTTCAAAATAAAATTGATATGAAATGAACTGCAAATATTATTTTCTTTATAAATAAATAAAATAAAACATACAAAAAAGAGGAGAAAGGAAGATGGAATAACAAAATGTATGTGTGTGTGAGGGTGTAATAATTGCGAGAAGACGACAATGGTTAACAATTTATTTATTTTATTTTTTTTTTGTATTCTTTTATTACTAACGTGTCGACACACAAGTACTGAAATAGGGCGGGGAGGATAAGCGTTGAGTCCTTATTTGTTTCTCCCACGAAGTATATATATCGAAATATGCTATTTCAAAACGCGAACAATTATATGTGTGATAGTGGGTGTGGTGGATAGCGGAGAATTTTGATTTTTATTTTCCTTTTTATTAGCAGAAGAGAGAGAGATGATGAATAATGCTGTATGTTGGTTGTGAGTGCTGTTGTGGTGGTGCTGCTGCTGATGTTGCATCTCAAATTTTAATGCGGGTAATAGCAACATTTTGTCTGCTGTCTGTCCATCCATTCATCCATCTACCACATATGGGTCTCACGAATTTCACTAATAATATGATTAGCATTTGTTAAAGCCTTTCGAAAAAAATAAAAAAATATTATGGGGGTTAATAATAATGATTGTTCTTCATATAATTTTTCGTAAAGGGGTACACACCTTCAACATATCGGCAGCTTCTCGTCTACGTATCGCAATGTGATCCGATTCATTTAACAATGTGTCGACGGCATCCGATTTATATAAATGTGTTACCAATTCACTTTGTAAATTATCCTTAACATAATTAACTAGAAAATGCATAACGGCCTTTGGTACTGAATCCTGGATAGATTTGCGTACAATATAGAAATAGGATTTGATTAGACGTTCTGAAAGGATGAGCAAGGAAAAAAAGATCAGTATAAGAATATAATTACAATCAGTTGCCTTTTCGTGTGGACCTACCAATAACATCACAATCCTTTTGTTCCTTATCGGTTAAACGCCTGGAGCCCTGATTGGCAGGCACATCGGGTAATAGATTTACTGGTTTTACCGGACTCATCAGAGAATTGTGTAGCGGAGTATTGTGATTGGAGTTTTCCATGCTTTGGGTGGCATTGGGTGCTGGTGGCAAAATATTCGATAACCAGTTATTTTCACCAATGTGGTTCTAAACGGGAAAAGAACAAACGCATTTAAAATAACATAGAATTTTAAAACTATGAATTTCTACTCACCTGTTCTCCAACATCATTATGATGTTGATCTTGCTCCTGTTGTTGCTTTTGCTGTTGTTGCTGCTGTTGTTTTTGCAAATTTTGCACAGCCATTACCTGTGGCGATGAATTTGTTGTCCTTGGTGTATTTGAACGTCGCGCCAACTGTTGTTGCTGCTGCCCATATGGATCCATAATATTATCAGTTTTCAATAGACTTGGCACCAAGGCAGCATCCTTATGAAAATCAGGATGTTTTGTGTTGATATAGGCCAATTCAATGGCCACTAGATTTTCCACCATAACATTTGTGGCCGGTAGACGGCGGCGCAATAGCTGTGTTACTACATCAACGATTTTCTCATGTAGTTTGGGGAATCTGTAAAAAACAGTAGATAAGAAAAACAAATTTTAAAAAGCTTTTAGGGGTGATCTTTCGAAGATCCTCAAGAAAATCTTTTAAAGGACTTTTGGTACTAATAATACCTCTCAGTGGATTTCAATAATTAGATTACTTGGAGATGTATCGTCCATACACAGAAGATCCATTTGAGATTTTTCTTACACAAAAAAAGCTTCCAAAGACATTTTTGTTCATAGAAAGTGTTCCCAGAATGATAAAGAGAATATCTTTCAAAGAGCTTCGGCACATTGAAAAGCTTTTAAAAGTCATTTTTTTATAGGTCATATATTAATATAAGAGCTTTAAGAGGTATTTTCCCTACTTAGAATATCTCTCTAATTTGTTTTTATACAAAAACAAGCTTTCAGATGTATTTTTGTACATATAAAGAAATCTCAAAAATAATATCGAATATACTTCCAGGGATTTCTTCATAGATTTCTTCTTAAGAGTTTTTTATACATATAAGCTCAGTTGATATAAAAGCTTTCAGAAGCTTTATCTTCTTTAGATGAAAGATATTTCATAAAGAATCTTCCACAGGTCTACCACAATTTATTTTTTATTTCTGTAGAAAAAATTTGAAAAATCCTCCATGAATTAAAAAGCTTTCAAAGTAGTCTTTAGCTTTCAAAGTATCTTTCTGTGGATAGAAAACTCATTCAAATAAAAGAATAAAAGAGCTTTCAATAAGGTCTTCTGTATATAGAAGATATTTTAGAAACATTCAAAAATCCCCCCAGGAATAAAATAGCTTTCAATGAGTTCTATATATAGAAGATCTTTTAGAAGCTCTTTACAGATAGAAGCTTTCATTGGTGAAAAAAGCTCTTACAGGTACACCATAAATACCATTAACTTTATACAAAGCTTAACTTTATACGTTCTACCAAGTTTTACGTTAGTAGTTCTTTGAAAGGTTTAAAAGACCTTCCACTGGTCCTTCATAAATTGAAAATATTCAATTGATTTCTTATACAGAAATAAGAAAATGAACCTTGTTTAAATTTGTTAGATGTCTTCCATTGTAAAAAGTTGTTGATAAATATGAAAGTTTTTTGCACATCGAAAATCTATAATATTTTTTTATGAATTAAAAGTCATTGAGATATATTTTGTCCAAAAGAAAGCTTTTACATATTTAAATTATTACCACCAAAAGAAATCCTGCCCAAATTTATTAAGATCCTAAAGTACATTCTGTAAATAAAATAGTTGTCAAAACTTGTCTTCTGAATATCTAAAAACTTTCAGTCTTCTTCTGCAGGTTTAAAAAGTTCTGTAGATCATTTGTAGATAGGAGAACGCCCTCAAAAGTCTACATACATATTTAGCTTAGAAGTGCGTTCCGGTTTTGTTCGCCAATATAAAAGCTTTCCGAGTTAGGTGGATTGAAATCTTTACAGATATTTTTTTTTTTACTTACAGTGAGTGTAATAAGTATTTTGCCTCAATAAAAATTTTACAAAATTCTAATATATACGCTTAAAGCCAGCATACAAAAGATGTTATATGAATTATGTATGATGGGATATGTTTGTGGACATATTTAGATCTTATTTCTGCAAGAATCACTGCGAAAGACCTATTGGTCTCGAAGATATCGGCCAAAATCTATACCATCCCAAAAATGATTATCACAAAAAAGTATTTTGCTTTTTATTATCATTTTTGAAAAAATCATTATATATCACACGCTTTGTCTTTTTATAGTTACCATTGCGGGTAACCACATACTAAAAGCGATTTGGCGACGATTCCAATAAACCACTGCATTTTTTTCGCGAATATTTTCTCACATTTACGTTCAATACATTCTCCAGCAATTTTTTATTTAATATATGGTAATTTCTCGTCCTAATCTCAAAATGAGAGTATTAGATATGGTCGTCGCGGCTTCAAAACATCCCAAATAACTTTAGAATAATAAAAAGGAGGTTTTGCAAAATATATCGCGAGGACAGGGCCCTAAAAACTATTAAAACCAAAATCCGACAAACAAATTATTAAAAAAAATATCGCGAAATCCCATTTTTCAGACTTTGAAAACTTTATGGTCCATTAATATTGATCTAGGAACCAATATATGCCATGAAAATAGCAATAAGAAGGTCAGATTCAATGAAATGAACAGTTCTAAAACAACAGAAACTACAAGCATTACATGAAGTTGGGAGAAAACATCATTCTTCGTCAAATAGTATTGCGTTTTAAAAAACTGTGGTAGCTGGTGACGAATACGCAGTCAATATTTTACATCCATTTAACACAATCAGTTGCGAATAAAATGCATCAGTGAATAAACTGGTCGATCTATTTATTTTCGAAATTTGCTGTATTTCTATTGCCACAAAACCGTTCATATCTTAGAATCTGACCTTCTTATTGCTATTTTCATCGCATATATTGGTTCCTAGATCAATATTAATGGACCATAAAGTTTTCAAAGTCTGAAAAATGGGATTTCGCGATATTTTTTTTAATAATTTGTTTGTCGGATTTTGGTTTTAATAGTTTTTAGGGCCCTGTCCTCGCGATATATTTTGCAAAACCTCCTTTTTATTATTCTAAAGTTATTTGGGATGTTTTGAAGCCGCGACGACCATATCTAATACTCTCATTTTGAGATTAGGACGAGAAATTACCATATATTAAATAAAAAATTGCTGGAGAATGTATTGAACGTAAATGTGAGAAAATATTCGCGAAAAAAATGCAGTGGTTTATTGGAATCGTCGCCAAATCGCTTTTAGTATGTGGTTACCCGCAATGGTAACTATAAAAAGACAAAGCGTGTGATATATAATGATTTTTCCAAAAATGATAATAAAAAGCAAAATACTTTTTTGTGATAATCATTTTTGGGATGGTATAGATTTTGGCCGATATCTTCGAGACCAATAGGTCTTTCGCAGTAATTCTTGCAGAAATAAGATCTAAATATGTCCACAAACATATCCCATCATACATAATTCATTTTACATCTTTAGTATGCTGGCTTTAAGCGTATATATTAGAAATTTGTCAAATTTGCATTGAGGCAAAATACTTATTACACTCACTGTATATATAAAAGAGCTTTCATAAAACTTCAGATATACAAGCTTTCAGAAGAACCATTTATGTGGGAGCGATTTTCTTTTGTCGTATGGGAATTAAACGATTTTAAAGATCCTCTATGGGTTGAAAAACATATAATGGCGATATGTGAATAGGAAAAAACTATGGATGTCTAGATGATTTTAAAGAGAGATTTTTTTCAGAATTGTAACAATTTTCCTTTGGAGATGGTCCTTTAGAAATATTCTCTAGATGAAAGACCTTAGTCCGTTTCAGGGTTATTTTGTAGACAACCCTGAGAGACCTTAGTCCGTTTCAGGGTTATTTTGTAGACATAAAATCATGCAGAATTTTATAAATCAAGGAGCTTTGGAAAGACTTCAATTGAAAAGCTTTTATAGGACTTTAGACAAAAATCTTTCCGGGTTACCTATTAAATCTGAGATCGTTCATTGATCTTATTATTATGGAGAATCTTCATAGACCTTCTGTGCATTGAAGACTTTATAGTGGTTGTATATGAATTGGAGGATGCCATCTAGAGGGCTTCTAGATAATTCTAGTTAGAACATTTTCCAGAGGCCTTCTTAGGGTAAATAGCTGACTCTACCTCCAAAAATGTTTTATACAGACTAGACATACATAATACAACATCTTCCACCGACCTATGGAAATTGAATACACTCCTTAATATTTCTCTGATAGAAGTATTTTCCCTTCGATTCTTATTTAGAGTCAGTTTTTAGGATTTCATAAATAAAAAATCCACACATAATAACTATTTTTAACTGGAACGCCAGTAACAATACGTTGAATACTTTTATATCATTCACAGATTTATGAGATACTAGACTCTTTATGGAGATTCTTTATAGAAAACTCTTCATAGGATTACCGTCGTGGAAAGGCTATAGAGAGGTTCAGAGAAACACCCTGTTCATATCATGGTATAAGTAAATAAAACTTTTCTTACCTCAACATTTCCTGTTGCACTTCATTGCCACAATGCTGGACAATTCGTTGCATTTCTTCGTGTATCAATTCGACACAACGCAACGATGGCTCCTCCAATCGACGAATTTGACGTTTGACTAGCAATTCAAATGATACTTCGGGTACAAACAACGCTGGTCTCGGACCAGTTGCATTTCGTATAGCCGTTAAAATATCCATTTTAGTTAGACCAGCTAAGGGATGAATGGAATCAAGTGTGCGTCCAAAAGTCTCATGGAAAATATAACAAATTCGTGCACCACCACACAATTCTGTCGTTTCAATGTTGCGTGCTGTACCATCAATGGTCGAACAATAGGCACTGGCAAATTTCGTAATAATTTGCAGCAGAGTTTGACTTTTATCCTTCACATCTTCACCATATGAATTCAGCAACGATTGGAATTGTGAAGACATAACATTGACACGGGTTTTCAAATCCGGCAAACAGTCTCGTATGTGATGCATTAGTAAACGATTGAGGGTCTTTGCCAAATACGGTGTACCATTACGCGTGGCCAATGTTGGATATTTACGCTGCAGAAATGCCGCCTCATCTTTGAGTTGTTCCTCAATGTCTTTGTTGTCTTTTATGTCCTGCTGTGAACGATTGATAACACCGATAATACCCAATTTGACGGGTATAACGCGACCACACAGTATATCAATGGCATCTGTGCCAGCATCCATAAGATCTAATTTTGTGACTACAGCCAATGTACGTCGTCCATCGGGATCAACATCTTTGGCTAATTTTAAAGCTTCACTGGTGGCCATATCTGTGTTGGCTGCCGTCACAGCCAGTATTATGGAATTGGGATTTTCAATATATTTCAGGAGTAAATCTTTAATTTGTTGTTCAATATCTTCGGGTTGATCGCCGACGGGGACTTTTGTAATGCCGGGTAAATCCACTAAGGTTAGATTTACCACTCGCGTGGAGAAAATTTTCAAATTTATTGGTTCGGGACAAATGCCTTTGTTAGAGCCAGCTACACGTTCGGTTTCTTCTTCAATTTCTTGACGAATTTGATTGAAATCAGTAAATATCTTTTTGGTGTGTAAAAATTTGCCCCATTCTTCACAGTTGAGTGTGCCTAGGGGAGGGGGAAAAAGGAGATTTGATTAACTGATTCTTTATAATATTATATATCTATTTTTTTGCTTACCATTTTCAGCAGATCGATGATTACGATCCGCCAATGGACAATGTATTAATTGTAGAACCAAAGGCCTTCTTGTCACAATGCCAGTACCTCGTGGTAGAAATGACCGCCCAACAAGACTTTCTAGTACTGAACTTTTACCAGAACTCTGGAAAGAGAGAAGGAGGGAAATGGGAATAAGTTTATATAAATTCTGCATTTTGACAAAAAAAAAAAAATAGTTTACAAAAGATTTTTAGATGTACTTTTGTCCAATTAAAGGTATTCTGTTTACAGAAGCCCTGTAAAATATAGCTACGTATAAAAGTGTTTGAAAATGATTTTGTATATAAAAGACCTGTAAATGGTATTGTTTGTTTAGCAATCGTCCAATCCAATCAACTTAAAACCGAACAGATTTTCAAAAATTTCTGCATTTAAAATTATTGTTAAAAGCCTGTTTTTTATGATACATTCTTCACATTTTAACTGCAATGAGTTCTCCATTTTCGAAATAGTGATCAACGTTGGGCTATGTAGTGATATATGATTACTCTTCATATGGAGAATACTAGTTTGTTTTGACTACTTTATAGAATTTCCATGCATAAAATAAATAGAAATTCAAGAAAAAAATAAATTTTTAAATCTAATCCCGAATTCCAAAATGTCTAATTTTTGTTCTTTAGATATTAAATTGGTTAACGTAATTATGATATTCATTAATTGTGTTTACCTTCCTTCCCTGTGTCTGTTATGTTTTTTTTTTTTGCTTCACCCACCTGTTAGCCATGTTAATTATTTTTCTTTTTTATTTATTCGTTTTTATCATTCCCAAAAAGCACATTAGAAATTGTGTCAATGCTTGGCGCATTTTTTATGTCGTCACCGGCTTTTATTTTCGGGCGATAACAACAACAACAGTCGTCGTATATTGTCATCGATCTGAAAAATGCTTGTCGTTTTTTTTTCTGATATAAACCACTAATCCACATCAACAATGAGTTCTAGATTTGCTGTGCACAACAATTGTTATATTTGTAGCTAAGGGTATGCGCGCGAGGTAATAATAAAAATTGATTGATTCATTTAGCGCAATAGATAAAAAAAATTATTGATTTCAAAAAAAAAAAAAAAAAAAAAAACGTGTTTGAAAGGAATATAAATTTAAATTTTTTTTTGATAGGAATCCTTTTTATATATCTTTGCCATTTAGTGACATTATTTCTTAGTATTTATTAACAATGAAATAAAATTAATATTTGTCAATTTTAACATGCTGAGTGTATTGTGTCAACGATTTGTGGTTAACAACGCTGACGATTATGAAGAGAACAATCTTGAATATTAAAATATGAATAAATAAAATAAATATAACCACATTTCCATATTGTCATAATATATTATTTTTAAATCATTATTATTATTATTATGAAAAACAGTAAGAAAATTCTTGTTTTCTTTTATATTTTCTAGCCCCCCTTTTCCCATCTTCGCAGACAAATTTTGAATAGCAAAAGGTCGTTCTATAGCAAAAAAAGGCAGAGTTTTATTGCCAATTGATTCAGAATCTTCCATAGTAGTTATTATTACATTTCAACGTGTCATCTGATATGGACACTTCCGCAAAAAGGTAAACCAAAGTCGAAGAATTTGTTTCGTTAATTGTGCTTACATACATAAAGGCAAAAAATACAAAGAAATACCGCGTTTGTCATTTTTTCTTCTTGTTCTTAGCATAAATACTAATTTAATGACTATAAATGCCCAGATTATTCATGTAAAGTATATTCATGTGAATAATAATATAAAAAGTTCAAAATATTCAAACAATTCGCAGAGTTTTCCCATTATTAGCAGTGATGTCTAAAGACATGTATATTTGAAGTCGCGTGAGTGAACGCTCTTTTGTGGCTTTTATCTCAAAAGTTAAAAACTGGATGCTCTTAATTTTTTATACCACTGATAGTACTCCTGCTGAAGTGCCCATATCGACGCCTCCAAACCATAGTATGCTATGTCTGAAAGGTAAGTTTTTCAGTAGAAGCTCTCAAAGAATGGAAGCATACTATGGTTCGGAGGCGTCGATATATTAAAGTTAAATTACAAAATTGCAACAAAATTAAGCATTAGTCAAGCAATTGTTGTATATTATATTATTATATTATTTATGGCTGGGGAGCCAACGTAATGTAGAATTGTATATAAAAAATTGTTTATAAGAATATTGTGTAAATTACTGATTAATTTATCTTATCACTGTTAATTCAGGTTTTTTGTTGTACGAAGATGCATTTAAGTGGCCTATGTGGCTTTTGTATCATATATGAATTTTTGAAATAAATAAATAAATCGCAAGGTGTAATATAAACAGTATGATTAAAATTATGTAAATAAACTATAAACTTGTATTAACAATGCAACATAAAATATTTAAATACAATTAGAATATCTGGCTTTGAAGGAAGTATTCCCTTTTTGCGGAATATAGTATGCAGAACATCCCATACCATACACGGTAAAGGGGATCTGACCAAATACATAGAACGACCAAGGGTCAAATTAACCAAAAACTAAAGTGACAAAATTTGCATTTTATGGCGTAAATATTCACCAGGGGAAAATAAAATTTGGAAAATATTCCAGGGTTAAATGTGGAGCTGTTGACCAACAAATCGTCAAGAGGGTGCAAATATCGCTAAATATTGCCCGGGCTCAAAATATAGAACCGCAGAACCGCAACTAAAGTCTTGACAAATGTCTCGTGTAGGTGGATCAGCCATAAATGTGTGATGGTGGAAACACAACATACAGCATGCCAGCAGGAACTGTCTGGTTTCTCAGGGAGATTGGAATTCGAAGTGCATTATTTGGAGATTATTGCAAGGATCCACTGTGTGTCGCAAAGGAATGAAATTTAGACTGAGACTGTATAATAATGATAGAAATACCGATAAACTTATATGTAGTTTAAGATAGAGCTTTTATAATTTTATGTACGGTGGGTATACGCCTAGCATCAACAGAAATGTCAAGTCATAAATTGACTTCTCACGTCCTGGAAGTAAAAAGTGGCATGATTGAATTTGCGGTGGATAAAGAATATACTACTCCCGGAAGATATTAGTGATGATGGATAGTGACAAATTTGGTCTAGATGCATTTTAGATGTTCTTTTCCCACACTGGGGCCAAACCCTCTTCTCACTAGCATTCAAATTTAAATTTAACTCCTTCAAAAACACAGTATTGGAAAACGTAAAAATAAATATTGTGTGATAAATTTAAATTTATTTTCAAGGACATGCCGGTTTGGTGGACAACGGGCCTTGTGTGTCTACGAAGATACACGAGGAAATTAGGGGAGACTGGGGCACCTTCGGCAATCGGGTTTTCGATATGAAGCTCTCACCGGACATCACTAGTTTCCATACATATGTATCGAATATCGAAATAAATAACTGACACAAAGTTTGAAATTTCTAGCTAATAAGCTTATTTAGATATATGGGTTTTTGTATTTTTATAGATGTTTCTGTAATATTTCAATTCCATTTAAGTAAGTATTTCGTCTATAAAACTTTTTAAATTTTTAAGACAATATTATTAAAAAGTGGTTAACTACGATGTGTATTATTATAGAAATATTTAAAAATATAATGTTTTTACAAAACTGATCGAAAAAATGAAAAAAAAAACTATAAAAAGTTCGTTCGGGGTACGTTCGGCATTTTAAAGTGGGGCACATTCGGCCATATACAGATTGTGCAATATTATTTCCTTAAAATGTTTTTGAGTTTGTCTTTAAAACTAATCCTTTAATATGGCTCGAAATTGTATATATAAGATCAAACGTGCTTGTATTGACGTGTGCGAACTTGAGATGTAAACGTCCGCCGCTTGAAAATAAAGTCCTATAATTCAAACATTGTGTGGCGTATTAAAGCCAAATAGAGCCTTTTGAGGATCAGAATTTCAACCAGACTGATAGCGATGACAATTACCCGGCTATGACTATGGTGCCGAATGTGTCCCATCAAATGCCGAAGCTACCCCTGGTTGGGGCACATTCGGCGAATTTGACTTTTTTTACAAAACTGTAAAATTTTTTAAGTAATACTATTTTTTTATATCTTTTTGATACAATTTTTATAATTAAGTGTCCGAGGACAATAATCAGCCATAAAGTTGTTATATATGTTGAATAAGTACTGAGATATAGAGCTCTAAAAAAAAGTGCCAAAGGTGCCCCAGTCTCCCCTATATAACAAAGCAAATAACTTCGTACATATTGGGACACTTATAGAGATTTTTTTCAAGCAGAGTCGAGCAGAGTCTTGGGTACGGATGAACAGTTGCTGCATCAGAATTCCACCTCAGTCCATGACAAATGAAGTTATCATAGAATACCTTAAGGCTATCTAAAACTAGTATGGGAGGGAGAGAGATTTTCAGGGCCTGTCTGAAGTTATCATTCATACCAAGTCTGTGGAGAGAAGTAAAGGTGAGCTTCATTCCCAAGGCAGGAAAACATAGAAACACTTTAGCCTTTCTTCCAATGGAAAGGTTATTAGATCTTGAGATCAGGAAATCACTGGACTTGAATATAATCAGAAAATCACAGCACGCCTTCATTAAAGGCAAGTATATAGACACTGCTATGCATGAAGTAGCTGGACACAGTAGTATATATCCACATAGCTCTCATTAAAACAGGAAAATCCCCACCCTGCTGGATTGAAATGATGCTGAAAATCAGGATAATCAATGCAGTAGAGATAATGCTATAGGAGGTTTGTCAACGTAAAAACATAAGCATTGTGCAAAGATCGGCAGCAATGTGGAGCTCCGAAAAGCACTCCTCAGACTGGTCTGAATACATTTTCAGTCACTTGATTTATTAACTCGTTTTCATGCAACCCGAAGCGCATTTGGGATGAAGAATATATTTCGACATTTGGACATATGGATGTAAACTCATATAGATATTTTTTGGGAGTAGTACATGTACTGTTGTTTATGATATAATTAAGTGATATACTGTTAATTTTAAGCTTTTGGCACTTTGGGCTAGGTTCTCGTTTATGAAATAAATGGAAAATATTCTCATAGCCGGCTAAATATACTATCCTCATCCCAAAATAAAGGTATACGAAAATCTGCAATAAGTCATATACCTCATGAATTTGTTTCCTAGAACAGATGACAACAAAACGAACAAGAATATAAAAAAAAACTTACTATTAGATGAAGAAAACAACCAAAATACCGGCACTAGACAGGTCAAAGTATTCCCCCAAAAAAAGAATTACACACACAAGTGGTACAATTAAAATAGAAACATATGTAAATAAAAGAAATCAGCGCGCATCGAAATAATACTAGGTTGATTACACTTTGACCATATCGCATATACCCTGCTGGCTGCTCCACACACACACGAATGCATTCTTAAGGTACAATAGCACAATAAAAAGAAATGTATACATTTGAGTTTTTTCGGCTTTTGCCAGAAGCGGTAGTGACAGCAGCTAGGCAGGCGAATTATTGATTTTCTCCGTATGTTTTTTCTTTGGTATGGCCTGGTCGAAAAAAATAACAAACGCAAACAAAACAACAATATTGTCATCAATGGATTACATAAACATCTTCCAATAAGAAAGAGGCCCCCTCCAACAACTCGGTTAGGTGTTAATGTAAACTTAATAACCAATGGAATTCAGTGTTGTTTGTAAGGGAATTTGAAGGAAAAACATGTGCCGGTTTCCATTTTCATAGCAAGAAATTATATAATTTCTTAAGTGCATTTTCTACAACACGCTACCCTAAAATAATATTCATATTTTTTGTAGATTTGAGTGAAAAAATCTTGATGACATATCTACTAGTGGTAACACGAACACACAGCTAGAATATTTGTTGTAGCTTGTTTTTTCTTGCTTGCATTGACGACGGACAAATGACTGTGCTTACCTGACTGCCCAAGACCACAATTTGTGGCAGTTGTATTGAATCCGAGCCCACTGTATTGAATACATCTTGCAGCTTATTGATCACCGGTATGAGTGCCTCCATTTTTCTGCGTTAAAGGAATATTTCAATTTAATATTTGGTCACACAACACACGAAATGTTTCATTAATAATACAAAAATTTGCACACAAATATGGGGAGTTATGAATTTCTTTTCAATTTTTGCACACTAAACCTTGTATTCTTCTTCTACCCTCCCGTCGCAATTCCGCCCTTTTCTTTTTGTAATGAGGCGTTAGATAAATATGGGGGTCGTCGCCGTCTTCGTTGTGGTCGCAAACACTCACTTTTAGTGAATTAAATTTAATGCGAGATTATTTTTTATTAAATCTTTAATATACGACACGTTTAGCTTTGCCCCCAAGCTACTTTTTTAATTCTTTTCTGCACAAATTTTTATGCAATTCTTTCTTAAAATTTGCAATTAATCACCCGCAGAAAAAAGTATTTTCGCTGTTAATCAAAGAACCGTGCCGCACTGAAATTAAAAACGCAACGGCGTCATTAAGAATGTCAAATGCGAACACATCAACTGTGGTGACGCCGTTATAGCTGTCTATACACTACACTGCTGAATGGTGTGGTTTACACAAGGCAATGGTTGAATGTAGTAGGGATATTATTTAAAATTTGTCCCATTCCGTTTGCAACGCCTCGAAAGACTCGTCCCCGACCGAATAAATAGATCGTGTAAGAAGCAAATATTATCAATTTGGTAGAAAATCCCCCAAACCAACTTTTTTTGTTTACGTTTTCACAAGATTGACTCAAAACTGAAAGCATTTTAACAGATCGGGTGAAATCATTTCGCTTATTATTTTTTATCAGAATGAAATTCTACACCGACTTAGTCATGTATGACGAAAACAACGATAGAGATCCCATTATTCAAGATTGAGCTTTGAAATTTTGAAAATACATTGTGACTACTCTTTGGGTGTTTGGAATTGAAAATGGTATATAGCGGTCCACGTTTTGGTATAGCCCCCGTTTAACGGTACATCCCCATATATCGGTGTTATGGAGATTTTTGGCCTGTTTTCCACTAGAATTGGCTATAATTTGCTACGATTGGTTCTCATTGGGTATAAAATCTTCCGATGATCTTTTTTTGATTCTTTTTTTTTGTGATCCCTATATAACGGTACCTCCGATTTTCGGTAAATTAGAGTTTTAGACACTTTTTCAACAGAATCATCTGTGAATTTGTATTTTGGATTCACTTCGGCTATCAGATGTGTCATTTATATATATTGACCGATGTTTCGGGGTAGCCCCCATATAACGTTACCCCCCAATATTCGGTATTTTGATGGCTTTGAACACACGTTTCTACTTAATTGGTTGTAATTGGTGATTTTGGGGTATGGTATGATAGTAGGTCTTCCTACTAAAATTTATCAATATTGGTCCAGCTTTTAGGGAACGCTACATACCAAAGATCGGTATTTTGGACAGCTTGGGCAAGGGTTTCAACAAAATTAGGGGTTTTGGGCTTGTTTTTTCACAAAATTCGTTCTAATTAGATTTTTCAAATTCGTATGGGGTATCAAATCTTCCTACCAGATATTATTAATGTCAGTTTATGTTTGGATATAAGTTCAATGGAACGGTACCATCCCATTCTCGATAGTTTTAAGACTTTAGTCACATTTTCCCAATTTTGTATAACGGGTTCTGAAAGGCTAACTTGAGTAGTATAAAAGTTCCGCTTCCTAAAACATAATTTTGGGTTTTTATTTAATCCGAAACTACTCCTTCAAATCGTGTAGTTCCTGTTTGATAGGAAAGCGAACGCTTTAGATGTACCACCTCTATCTTCGACCTGAGATTGTGCCTCCTTCAGCAATAGTACCAGTTGCCTTCTAATCATTTTTAGACTTTACCGAAGAGGTTTTCCCTGTCATTATTATTATTCACTTTGTCATTTGGGTTGCACCGAATATAAAATCTCCAGATATTTTCAATTC
This sequence comes from Musca vetustissima, assembly GCF_032173495.1. NCBI lineage: Eukaryota > Metazoa > Arthropoda > Insecta > Diptera > Muscidae > Musca > Musca vetustissima. The sequence continues at coordinate 89,750 of NW_026879147.1, forward strand.
ATTTCCGTAAAGAACTTTAGCTTGGGTCTGGCATGACCGATCTATATGCCAGTAGTAATTTTGGAATATACAAAATCCCCGTTTTTTGCCACTTTCCGTAGATTTTCTTCCAGGGTGCAATTAAATGGATCCAACATGACATCTGATTGTAGATGTAGAGGCGTTGTTTTGGTTTTCTTGATTCCGTCAAAGTCACACATTTCCTTTTGAATCGCTAACGCAAAATTTCTACCTAGATCGGACGGAATACTATGGCGACAAATTCTATTATGTCCACCTTCACAATTATTCTGGATTTTTGATTTCGAATGACATAAAAAATATGGCCTTTTCTGAAATAATCCATGATTACGAAGACATACCGGTTCTTGGACTCGCTTATTGTGAATGGACGAGCCATATTCATTAGTTCGTCGGTTCCCAATTAAATCAATACACCATGACATCTGATTTAGGGGCGCTACATTGATCGGAATGAACCTTGAACCATGATTGTGAAGACATACAGGTTCTTCGAGTCGCTTATTGGGAACGGAATAGCCGTGTTGGCCGTTTTTGACGTTGGTTCATTCGGCAATGGATTTTTGACATATGATGTCGTAGAATCTCTCCTTTAACTTTTCGCCGTTTTATTTATTTTAAGATGACTTCCAACTGGACTATCGTAAAACTATTCGAATACATCTTTCATTTTGGAGTCGGGCACGACATTCAGATTCCAATCTGTGCGCATCTCATCTAATTTGAAAGATTATGTTCGGCAATGTTGTCTTCCACTTGATCTTTTCATCGGATTCGTGGTCTTCCCCTTCTGTGTAAACCATCATTTGGTTCGATTTTATATGCCTTTTGAGCTAGGATATCTTCATCCATTCATCACAACATAACCAAGCCAACGTGGACTCTGCAGCTTGAAACGTCTGACTATGTCGATGTCCGAGAATAGATGGTAGAGCTCACGGTTCATTCGACGGTCATATTCAACGTCAACGTAGATCGGCCCATATATCTTCCGGGGATTTTTTTTCTCTCAAACACTCCAAGAGCTGCCTCATCTGCACTGGTAATATCAGGGTCTTGTAGAGCGTGAGTTTGGTCTGGCGAGAGGAGGTCTTGCTTTTGAGTTGCTTACTCAGACCATAGTAGCATTTGTTGGCCAGCACTATTCTTCTTCGGATTTTAAAGCTTATATTATAGTTTTGTTCATGGCGGTACCGAGGTATAAAGTTGGAATGTGTCGATGTTTTTCGTGGGTCTTTTCCAGGATTTGGCGCAGTATGAAAATCTGGTATATAGTGGATTTGCCAGGTCTGATGCCGCGTTGGTATGGTCCAATAATGTCTTTGACTCTTGGCTTTCGTCGTTCACACAACACGCTGGATAGCACTTTATATAGGATGGGAGGGAGACGAATTCCTCTATAGTTGGCACATATCGTCTTGTCTCCTTTTTTGTGCACGGGACACAATATGCTGAGGGTCCGATCATTTGGCATGCATTCTTCTAGCCAAATTGTACTAATAAGCTGGTGCATGCTCTTGATCAGAGTCTGACCACTGGTCTTGAATAGTTCGGCTGGTAATACATCGGCACCTGCCGCTTTACTGTTCTTCAGCCGAATAATTGCTACTCTGACCTCATCTTGTGGTATACCGCCATCTCTTATTGGATGTGGGGTATCTTCTTCACCGCCACTATTTGATACCAGAAGCTTTTCAAAATGATCCCTCCAGGCCCTCAACATGTTGTCTGTATTTGATACCAGAAGCTTTTCAAAATTATCCCTCCAGGTCCTCAACATGTTTGTATCTGTCACCAGGTTTCCATCTTCACCTCTACACGAAGATGTGCCTGCATCAAAGCCTTCGGTTTGGTGTTTTACTCGTTGGTAACAAGTCTGAACTTCATTCTGGCTGCTGTACATCTCGATTAGCTCACGCTCACGTTTTTCTTGTTCTTTCTTCTGTTAAATGGAAATCAGCTGAAAATGCAAAAAAATATTTATATATTAGGAACGTATGTAATTTCTAATCAGAGACTACAGTAAAAGAAAGAAATGATTAGAAATTGCTTTGAGTTTCATTTATAAAAATGAAAACAAATTCAGGCGAAAGCTAATTGTTTTTTATTAAATAATTTTTAACCGTTTGAGATTATTTTTTTTATTATTTCAAGACATGGGTTATCAGTTTATTGACATCAATTTAGAATGCATAAGTCCGACGCAAAAAAAAATATATATATATATACATATATATATATAAATATATATATATATATATATATACTCGTTGTACATTTTTTATATTTTGTGTAGAGTCAGCTAATTTAATAATTTATTGCTACAAAGCAAATTAGCATCGCTATAAAGAAAATTTCACAATTTAATAAGATCTTTTTATTGCAAAATTAAAATAAAGAAACAAAAAATTAAATATTTAAATACACGTGACAATTTTTTCTGTGTGTGGACGTTCTCTCTAATAGTCTATGGGTTTTGCAAATGGGTGCAGTGTGTTAATAATTTAGCTTAATTTTGGGTCGTTGATCTTTCGAATGAACTCATAAAGATTTTAATGATGCAATTTGGAGGTGATGGAATTAAAAATATTAACGAAATATATTATAAGCAAAATATAACAATTATACGGTATAATTAAAATATATATTTTTAAAGTGATTATCTTGACTTATAATTTACATTCAAACATATTTTCAGAAGATAGACTTTGACGCTTGAAACTCTGACTCTTAAAGTTTCATTCAAATTGACATTTATTCAATAGAATTGACAATTGAAATGACGTGTTTTATTAAAACATGTTTGTTCTAAACATTGCTTTAATTATCATGACCATTATAATGAAATTGACAAGATTTATCATTTTATTTAATATTATGAAATATTAAAGGGAGGAATTGAAAATGTTTCAACTGAAATGATTAATTGCAATTCTGATAAAACGTAATTGTGAATTAAATTTACGTGAGTGATATGTTAATTATTTATCTGACATCTTATTTGTTATTTTATTTTTTAATTTGCTTCTATAGGTTAGGTTAAGTTATATTATCATATTTAGTTCTTAAGCAATACTTTTAATTCATAACCGATTACTTCTAGGAATGTAATAAAACAATCTTCGAAGCAATGATGAAGAATTTGCCTCAACGATGAGTAAATTGATGGGCTACAAATCATATTCTCTAACTGAAATAAATAAATGTAATTGGTCCTTCGATTCGGATTAGTGTTCATTTGAGGAGAAGAAAAAACATATCCGATAAAGAATTTGCCTCAACGATGAGAAAACTCTGCTTGTTGGGATAAAAATTATCTTCACGAACTGAAATAAATTAATTTAATTGGTCCTTCGATCCGGATTAGTGTTCATTTGAGGTGAAGAAAAAACATAATTATAGCGGAGATAAAGTTCGGGAGACTAATCAAGGAGAGGTTAGGGCAATCCAATTATGAGTGCCTAGACACGAACGTCAACAAATTAACAGAAATAATTTTAAAGTCTTTCGAGAAAGTTTGTCCTCTTCGAAAAAGGAAATCTGCCCCTGGATGACAGGGTGAGATTCGGAATAAAGCAAATGAGGTCCAAAGGCCTTACAACAGAGCATGCCGGAAATAATCCATAGCATTCTGTGACAACTTCAACGATAAACGGAAATAATACAATAAAATAAACCGTCAAACGCAACGCAACTCTTGGAATTTGTTCTGCGAACAGGTATATTCTTGATTCAAAAATCAAGAAGTTTATAAAACCTACACCCAAACCGAAACTATGGTAGATGGTGAGGTTAACCTTATAGAAACAAATTAAGGAAACTTTAAGGCTTCTAAGGAATGCTTACTTCCCACCGAAGACATCGACAATGGATGTCAGGCAGGGGAGAAAGATCAGAGGAGCCTTTGTCAATGGGCTTAGACGCTTTAAAAAGCTTCTCTCCATTTAAAGCGACAGAACCGGACAACGTCTTCTCCGCTTTACTACAAAAAGAAACGGTATATTTATCACCACATCTAGCCGCATTCTTTAACACATAAAGCAGTAAGAAAAGTAGTAAAGTCGGACGGGGCCGACTATATGATACCCTTCACCACTATGGGTATATTAAACAGGACTATTAACATGAAATTGGATGAAATAAAATATGTGATATTTATCTAAATGTGAATCGACTTAGATCTATCCATAAAGTATATAAATCGACTTCAAACATATGTAAATAGGTCATCCGTTGGGCTATGTCTGTACTTATAGAAAACACAACTACGTAATTCTATTCTCAATTTTGTACGTTGTGCAAAATTTGATGTCAATCTGACTAACATGAGGAGTTTGATGCCCAATTTACTTGAAATCGGGCGAACATATATATGGAAGCTCTATCCAAATATTAAGCGATTTCAAACAAACTTGTCACAGGTTAGGTTATACTAATTTCAGAACGTTTTGTTCCTATTGGTTCCTTGGTGCGTCAATTACTTAAAATCAATCTATAATAAAAGGGAGCTAAATCTGGACCGATTTTCACGAAATAAGGCAGACACCACCCTAGGCTCAATTCAGTACGTTATGCCAAATTTCGTGCAAATCGAAAGATATATAGCGACTTTGGTGCACTATTTACATGATATCGGACGAAACTGTATGTGGGAGCTATACAGATATCTGGACCGATTTTCACGAAACAAATCGAAGGATATATAGGGACTTTGGTGCACCATTTACATGAAATCGGACGAAACTATATATGGGAGCTATATCTAAATCTGAACCGATTTTTCCCAATTTCAATGGGGTTCGTCCTTGGGCGAATAAGTGACCTATGCCAAATTTCATCCAATTCGAATCATAAATGCGACCTGTACTTTGTTTACAATTTAACATGGACAGACAGACGGACGGACGGACATGCATAAATCGACTTAGAAAGTAATTCTATGCCGATTCTATTCTCAAAAGGAACCCTGTGTCTATCTCGTTTCCTTTTGCCTGTTACAAACATATGCACAAAGGCATAATACACTGTACCACAGTGTGGTGAAGGGTATAAAAAGTTTTGCATACACTCTGAAAGCCTGGCTGGGAGTCAGGGTAGTCTTCATACCCAAGCCCGGCAAGGCAAACTGTACAACACCAAAATCTTACAGGCCAATAAGTTCATTCATACTCACAACCATTCATTCATACTCGACACCATGATAAAGAGCAGTATACCCAACGAAGGGTGATCAGTGGAAACCACTTTACATGTGGTGGTACAGCATATTAAGGACACATTCGCTAAGAAAATGTATACCTTAGGGGTATGCATTGACATTGAAGGAGCCTAAGGAATACATGTTTATACTGTAGCATACAGGACAAAACAATCAGAGACAAAGTAGGTCGGGGAACACCACAGTGAGGGATTTTGTCACCGCTCATGTGGTAACCACCATAAATGGACTCTTAAGGAACTTAATCGTTGAAGGATTTGAACCAGTCTGATGACGTTATAATACTTCTTAGGGGAAAAGAATCTTAACTTACAATGCAGAAAAGCTGAAACGGTGCTAAACATCGCTTACAATTAGGCTAAACCTACAGGCTTAAAAGTAAATCCTTACAAAACGTAGATATATGTTTTCACCAGAAAGACAAAAATAGGTCAGAGAAAAGAAAACAAATTGATAGCCATATCAAATAAAGTTAAGTATCTGGAAGTAATCCTAGACAGGAAACTTAAATGGAAAGACCACATACCGCAAAGAGTTGACGAGACGAGGCTCTAAATGGGGTTTCAATCCTAAGATGATACACTGCATCTATTTGAGCGTTATTAGACCAATTCTAACATACGCTTCTGTAGTCTGGAGGACAGCAATGGACAAAAAATGTAACCTAAAAGCGTTGCAGATAGTTCTGAGAACGTTTTGCCTAGGCATATGAGGGTCAATGCGGACAACACCAACCTCGCTCTGAAATTGAGCTGCAATAGTTCATGAGAAGAGCGATTTATGCCCAACGATTCTGAAAAAGATTACAAGATACATATTTGAGCATGAAGATTGTAGACTGAAGTTGTGAGGCTGTCATATCTCCGTAGTGATGTATCAGTTAACGTTCGAGAAGCAAAAAAAAAAAAAATATTTTGACTCAGAGAGATTCTGGACTATAATTATATATTTAACATATGTTATTGGCCCTTCGATAAATTTGGCGAGTCTGAAAATATTGCGGCAAGGTTGTGACGACGAATAAAACATTACGAAGAGTTTCATAATTGAGCCAGGTGATTGCAGACTGGAGGTGTGCTGCAATGGTGTGATATGCCCAGAATGAAGATCTGTAAAATTATAAATATTTGCTAAAACAGAGACGAGAGAAGTTCTCTTAAAATTTACATCATGGATAGGAAATTAGTGGACTAAAAAACAATAGCGTCTGCGAAGCTCAGCCAACTAGCTAACTGCCGGAACTGTCCCCAAGGGAATGACTTCTTTTGACCAGCTATAATAATGATGAGTGTTCAGGTAGCGAACAGGGATTTTCGTATAATAAATATAGTGAATGTCAAGCTGTGAGTCTCTTGAGCAAAAGAGAGAAAATTTAATTTAAGATAATGCAAATGTGAACAGAAATTACACTCTGTATACTAAAAATCATGTTACTTGCCTACGCCGATGACATCGACAGAATGATCATTGCGAGCGGTAACAGTCACCTTTAAACGAATCGAGAAGGAATCTGCCATAGTGGGACTACGCCGATGACATCGACAGAATGAACATTGCGAGCGGTAACAGCCACCTTTGAACGAATCGAGAAGGAATCTGCCAAAGTGGGACGGGCAGTAAATGGCGAGAAGACCAAGCCGATGGTATCAACGCGCAAGACATCCAGTAGACTCGGACCAACTGTGAAACTTAAAAACTACAGCTTTAAGGTAGTCAACGATTTTATATATGCTTCGGTATCTCCATAAACAAATTCCGGAGAAGAATAGTGTTGGATGGGACAGCTCTTGGAGTGTTTGAGAGAAAAATTCTACGGAAGTTCTATGGGCCAATCTGCGTCGACGATGATTATCTCTTTCGAATGAAACATGAGTTGTACCAAATATTCTTGGACATCGACATTTTCAGCCGTAGAGAGAATGGATGAGGATGCCCAGCTCAAAAGGCGTATAAAAGCAAGCCATCTGATGGTTCACGCAGAAGGGAAAGGTCACGAATTCGGAGGATGATATATGAAAACATGGTATTTCAAATTGGAAATCTCGCGTCTGGATATCTTTTATAAGCTCGGTATATGGAACAAACGTTCTATCACAAGCCAGTTAAGTAAGTACTTAAGATAAGAGACTTTTCTTCTTAAATGTTTGTACTCTAAAATAAGATAGGTGTTTTTTATTGTCACATGAAGTAGGTTTGGGTGAGATTATTGGAATTAATCTACACTGCAGACTGATAAGCAAGTGCAGCGTGTGTCCAAAATACGAAAGTGGCGGTGTAGGGAATGGTATCATTCTCCGGAAGACCCCGACGGCCATTGTCGAATATCAAGAAAAAAAAACAGGGACTCTGCTCTCATCTATTCCACCCTTGACTGTAGGGACAAAAACTACCCGTTATAGACACTGCATGAACTGATAGTGATTAGGCTAAGCTAGATTAGTTTAAGTAGTTCTTAAGGAACTTTTATAATAAAATTGGTATGGAAATTTCAATCAAATCGTACGGATCATGGAAGAAACCAGGCTTTGAGTATGCAAATTAAAGAAGCTTCTTGTGTGTATCTTCACCTTTAAGGCAGACTTTATACTCTTTATGAATCATCTTTGATTCGAAATATATATTACATATTCGAAAATAATAACAAAGTTCAATATTGTTCCACGTCTGTGTCATTTATAAATCGGTATCTCTGACTATAATCTTTAACATGTGATGGCACGTAATACTTTGTTGTTTTTTGATGAACCGATGTGAGTTCACAATTCAAAATGATAAGAATCTGAATGAGACGAAGCTATTGCAAATTATAGAATTACAATTCTAAAAATGTTACACAATTCTTTTAAAACGATGATTGTTTAAAGAATATTGTCTCAGGGATCCATAAAAGCCGTGGATATTTTAAAAAAATATTTTTAAGGGTCCTTTACAAGGCTTGGATTTTTTTAAAGAATATTTTTAGGGTCTCTAACAAGGCGTGAATTTTTTAAAGAATATTGTTAAATATAAAATATGGATTGTTAAAATATATATATTTTCACCCTACATGTGCCTTGTGGAGTCAGTATATCACGCATGCAATTCAAAAAAATTACGAATGCTATTCAAATAATAAAATTAATTAGCCATAATTATTATAATTATATTTGCCAATATAATTTTCAATTCACTTTCATTTCCAATTCATGTCAGATTGACATAGCTGACGTTTGAAACTGGCATGTAAATCGGAACTAGCTATCATTGCTCTGATACCAAAAGTGCACCACCACCACCTCCATCTATCTACCTACCCACCTATCGATCTATTAACGTAAATATGCCGATTTTATAATTACATATCCATCACAACAACAATCGTAAATGTATCAGTGCGTTCCCATCACCACCATTAAACAATAATGGGGTCGGGCACACATTCAACCTAACCTAGATGTCGGTATGTTTGTATGTAATACGTCAAATATATTTTGAAACGCATTTCAAATCGAGAACGCGAAACCATGACATCATTTTCAAATTGGAATACTCCTACAATATTGCCGCCAATCTATGCTATAAATTGTTGCATGCAGATGGACAGACAGATATAGAGACACAGATACATACATATGGGAAAGTCAGCATAAAGGAAGTGCCAAGAAAACAAATATGAAACATATAAAAGGATGGATACCACTTCCCCAAGAGAGGCAGCTAAAAAGCAAAAGAGGTTAAGTTAAAATAGTTTTCAAGGCCCCTTGGCGTAGCATACCCTTAGGCGTGAATATTTTTCAAGTCAAGGCATAGTTTTAGGCGTGGATTCTTTAAAGAACATATTTTCCATGCATAGCCCTAGGCGTGGATTTTGTAAAGAAGATTTTTCCCAAGCATAGCCTTAGGCGTGAATTTTTTAAAGAACATATTTTCCATGCATAGCCCTAGGCGTGGATTTTGTAAAGAAGATTTTTCCCAAGCATAGCCTTAGGCGTGGATTTTTTAAAGAAGATTTGTTCCATGCATAGCCTTAGGCGTGGATTTTTTAAAGAAGATGTTTCCAATCATAGCCTTAGGCGTGGATTTTTTAAAGTAGATTTTTCCAAGCATAACATTAGGCGTGGATTCTTTAAAGAAGATTTTTCCAAGCATAACATTAGGCGTGGATTTTTTAAAGACCATATTTTTTTGCATGAATAGCCTTAGGCATGGTTTTTTTAAAGAATATTTTTTGCATGCATAGCCTTAGGCATGGATTTTTTAAAGAATATTTTTTTCCAAGCATATCCTTAGGCGTGGATTTTTTAAAGAAGATTGTTTCCAAGCATAGCCTTAGGCGTGGATTTTTTTAAAGAATATTTTTTCAAGCCATAGGTTAGCCTTAGGCGTGGATTTTTTTAAAGAATATTTTTTCAAGCCATAGCTTAGCCTTAGGCGTGGATTTTTTTAAAGAATATTTTTTCAAGCCATAGCTTAGCCTTAGGCGTGGATTTTTTTAAAGAATATTTTTTCAAGCCATAGCTTAGCCTTAGGCGTGGATTTTTTTAAAGAATATGTTTTCAAGCCATAGCTTAGCCTTAGGCGTGGATTTTTTTAAAGAATATTTTTTCAAGCCATAGCATAGCCTTAGGCGTGGATTTTTTTAAAGAATATTTTTTCAAGCCATAGCATAGCCTTAGGCGTGGATTTTTTTAAAGAATATTTTTTCAAGCCTTAGGCGTGGATTTTTTTAAAGAATATTTTTTCAAGCCTTAGGCGTGGATTTTTTTAAAGAATATTTTTTCAAGCCTTAGGCGTGGATTTTTTTAAAGAATATTTTTTCAAGCCTTAGGCGTGGATTTTTTTAAAGAATATTTTTTCAAGCCATAGCTTAGCCTTAGGCGTGGATTTTTTTAAAGAATATTTTTTCAAGCCATGGATTTTTTAAAGAATATTTTTTCAAGCCATAGCTTAGCCTTAGGCGTGGATTTTTTTAAAGAATATGTTTTCAAGCCATAGCATAGCCTTAGGCGTGGATTTTTTTAATGAATATTTTTCCAAGCCATAGCATAGCCTTAGGCGTCGATTTTTTAAAGAATATTTTTTAAAGAACATCCTAAAAACACAAGTCGTGGATTTTTTAAAGAATAGTTTTTCAAGCATTTTTCAAAAAAAAAAAAAAAAAAAAAAAAAAATATATATATATATTATTTAAACAATTTGTAACTTAAGCCACTATGCATTACATCTGACCGGTATTATTACCAATAAATGCGTAAATTGATGTTTGTTGTTAACACAGTCAACCACACTGTAAGTGGTGGTATTATAACGAACTGCGGTCATTGTGGCTGTTGTTGTTCCCGTTCTTCGAGGCGGATGGGGCTGTACATCCCCAAACTACCAAAAGATGGGAAACCACATCAAACCTCACACAAGTTGTCTACGAACACAATGCAAATAAATGAGTGTGAGTGCCGGTCTGATGGGGGGGTTTTGTTGGCAACTCTACTAGTTGGGTCATTTGTTGGGTTTATCTGTGGCGCCCAACGTCAACGTTGTTACTCTGCGACGTCTGGTATGTTGTTACAGTTGTTGTTGCTGTTTAGGTTTCTAGCTGAGTTGCTCAAAAAACTGTTGCTTATTATTTTTTTCGCTACACACAATTGTGGGACTGCTGTTCGGCAGCAGCGGCGCTGCGCTGCGGAACAGCGCCAGCATTCAAATAGCGTAGTACTTTATTGCAAAAATCAAAAGTGGGTTCGCGCCAGTTTTCAAACGGCTCTCTAATGAATAGCATGTCGATGACCGGCTACAATTTCCGCATTTAAAAAATATCAAAATTTTGTGTTTTTATTTGAATTTTCTTTCGTTTCAATTATTTGCGAACGTTACTTTTGAAAAAATAAAAAATAAAAACAAAAAGTGAATTTGTTCAACGGAACTAGATAAGAAAAAAATAAGGCGAGATTTTTGAATACAAAAAATTTAAAAATTGAATCAAAGAAATTTAAATCATTACGTCCATCAGTGTGTTATGAATAAAATCGAATAATTTGTTTAAGGAAGTTTTATTGAAAGAATAAATAAAATTTTTATTTAATTTGCGAATAAAATAATCTGAGCTTCATTTGTTTAAAACCCATAATAAGAATTCCAATCTCGAAGTGCTAAACAGTGAATTGAAGCAATTTTTTTTGTGTGATTCGTGTGTGCTGTGTGTCCCTAGACAAAGAAGTTCTGTTGTATTCGGCGGCGTTACCTTGAAAATGTTCAACAGGTATGTTTGTAGTTATTTAAATAAGGAATACAAAAAAACAGCAACAACGAAACAGAGATGTCAATGAAACGTCATTACGATTTTGGCTAGAGTGTGCGTGCACATCAAACAAAGAAAATTTTGGGAAGGAAACATGTGAAGATACCTATCGCAGAATTGAGGGGAATATATATATTTAGGCGTGGATTTCTAAAGAATAAAATTTTTTCACAGCTGAGCTAAGGCTATGCTTGGAAAAAATCTTCTTTAAAAAATCCACTCCTAAGGCTATGCTAGAGCTTGACAAAAATCCACGCCTAAGGCTATGCTATGGCCTGAAAAAATATTCTTTAAAAAATCCACGCCTAAGGCTATGCTATGGCCTGAAAAAATATTCCTTAAAAAATCCACGCCTAAGGCTATGCTATGTCTTGAAAAAATATTCTTTAAAAAATCCAAAACTGCTATGGCTTGAAAAAATATTCTTTAAAAAGTCCACGCCTTAGAACTGCTATGGCTTGAAAAAATATTCTTTAAAAAGTCCACGCCTTAGACCTGCTATGGCTTGAAAAAATATTCTTTAAAAAGTCCACGCCTTAGAACTGCTATGGCTTGAAAAAATATTCTTTAAAAAGTCCACGCCTTAGAACTGCTATGGCTTGAAAAAATATTCTTTAAAAAGTCCACGCCTTAGACCTGCTATGGCTTGAAAAAATATTCTTTAAAAAGTCCACGCCTTAGAACTGCTATGGCTTGAAAAAATATTCTTTAAAAAGTCCACGCCTTAGAACTGCTATGGCTTGACAAAATATTCTTTAAAAAGTCCACGCCTTAGAACTGCTATGGTTTGAAAAAAATATTCTTTAAAAAGTCCGCGCCTTAGACCTGCTATGGCTTGAAAAAATATTCTTTAAAAAGTCCACACCTTAGACCTGCTATGGCTTGAAAAAATATTCTTTAAAAAGTCCACGCCTAAGACCTGCTATGGCTTGAAAAAAATATCCACTCCTAAGGCTATGATATGCCTTGGAAAAAATATTATTTAAAAAGTCCACGCCTAAGGCTATGATATGCCTTGGAAAAAATCTTCTATGAAAAATCCACCCCTAAGGCTATGCTATGCTTGGAAAAAATCTTCTTTAAAAAATCCACGCTTGAGGCTTTGCTTGGAAAAAATCTTCTTTAAAAAATCCACGCCTAAGGCTATGATATGCCTTGGAAAAAATCTTCTATGAAAAATCCACCCCTAAGGCTATGCTATGCTTGGAAAAAATCTTCTTTAAAAAATCCACGCTTGAGGCTTTGCTTGGAAAAAATCTTCTTTAAAAAATCCACGCTTGAGGCTTTGCTTGGAAAAAATCTTCTTTAAAAAATCCACGCCTGAGGCTATGCTTGGAAAAAATCTTCTTTAAAAAATCCACGCCTGAGGCTATGCTTGGAAAAAATCTTCTTTAAAAAATCCACGCCTGAGGCTATGCTTGGAAAAATCTTCTTTAAAAAATCCACGCCTGAGGCTATGCTTGGAAAAAATCTTCTTTAAAAAATCCACGCCTGAGACTATGCTTGGAAAAAATCTTCTTTAAAAAATCCACGCCTGAGGCTATGCTTGGAAAAAATCTTCTTTAAAAAATCCACGCCTGAGGCTATGCTTCAAAAAATCTTTAAAGAATCCACGCCTTAGGATATGCTTAAAAAAAATCTTCTTTAAAAAATCCATGCCTGAGGCTATGCTTCGAAAATATCTTCTTTAAAAAATCCACGCCTGAGTCTATGCTTGGAAAAAATCTTCTTTTTTTTAATATTTTTTTCGGAGCCTATCGAAAAGCGTGGATTTTTAAATTTTTTTTCGGAGTCTATCGAAAGGCGTGAATTTTTTTGCTAATTCGGAATTTAAACATAAACAAATATCTAATTATTTTTTATCGCATAAACAAATATATAAACAAAAAAGGAGAAACATCAAAATAAAGGGTGATAAAGAATGGAAAAATAACAATAGATAGATAAATTAACAAAAAAAAAAAACGTAAACATTTATAAACAAAAAACTGAAAACAAGGGAAGAGAACACAACTGCAGGAACAACAACAAAATAATATCTAAATAAAGGTAACATTAATAACGTGCTGTGGTTACGAACGAATATTTTTGTGAGGTACAAATAAACAAAAAACCAAGTCAAAAGAAAATATAAAAAATGGGTTAATGTTGTTGGCCAAGACGACCTTGTGATAACCTACAAAAATTTCAATCATAATTTAGAGGCAGAATGATTATTTTTTTGGGTTGAATGGAATTTCAAAAACGAAGTGTAACCATGAGTTTTTGTTAAAAATAAACTTAGGGTTCTATAAGTAGAATATTATATAGGGTCATATCAGTTGTGAAAAATTCTCAGAGTTTTTTTTTTATTTTTTCAATATTTTTTATTGAAAACAATTTAAAACCCTAAAACAATTTAAACAAATTTTATTTCAATAAAATGAAGCCCTTCTATAGACCTCCTGTCAATAGCAGATCTTCTAAAAATCAGTCCGTATTTAAATCCTGAAATATCCCCAAGCGATTCTTATTACAAATATCTCCTTCCTTAGTTCCCAATTCTTGTGGGGTATCTAAAATTCGTCGAAGACCTGCCAGCATGGCAATTAATTTTGTTTTTGTTGTGTTTTTGGCTACACATCCCAACACTTTAGATAAGCCCGAACGAAACACAGAGCTACATCGCTATAATGTACGAACCTAAGCAACGTGTGTAATTCGAATAGTGATTTGTGTTTTTTGCTGCCGTTGTGCTTGTTGTTGTTGTCATTATTATTTTTTGGCTTTGTTGCCGTTTTGGCGCAACAAGTTCAAGGAAATTACATGTTGATTTTTCGGTTTGTGTTTTTTTTCTTTATCGTTTGTAGTCGACATCGTCGACGGATTTTTTTACTATTTCTTCTAAGTAAATGCAATTTCATTCAATATTAGCGGAATTATTTTTGTAAAAGGGTAGAGAATCAAGGTATTATTATTTGGATTTTATTTTGAGAATTGTAAACAAATACATACAAAAATCTACTTCAATAAAATTGAATTGGAATCACATATTACTTACTTCGCTGGTTGTTCCATAAGCCGAGTTTAAAAAAAGATTTCCTAGCGTATATTATCCAATTTGAAATACCATTTTCCGAGATGTTGTCTCCTACTTCATATTTTCATCGGATTCATGGCCTTCTCTTTCTGTTAGCGCGCTTTATATGCCTTTTGAGCTGGGGCATCATCATCCATTCAAAAAACATGGCATAGACAACGTAGTCGCTGCAGCTCGATCCGTCGGATTATGTCGATGTCCGAGAATATTTGGTACAGGCCATTGTTTATTCGACGGCAATATTTACCGTCGACGCATATTGGCTCATAAATCTTTTGGAGAATTTTTCCCTCAAACACTCCAAGAGCTACCTCATCTGATTGCGCAAGTGCTCATGCTTTAGATCCATACAAGAACACGGGTAATATATTGTAGAGTGTGAGTTTGGTCTGGCGAGAGGTGGTCTTGCTTTTGAGTTGTTTGCTCAGACCATAGTAGCATCTGTTGGGAAACACTATTCTCCTTCGGATTTCAAAGCTGATGTTATTAGTTTTGTTTATGGCGGTACCAAGGTATATAAAATCGTTCACTAACTCAAAGCTGTAGTTTTCAAGTTCTACAGTTGGTCCGAGTCTACTGGACATCATGCGCGTTGATACCATCAGCTAGGTCTTCTCGCCATTTACTGCCTGGCCCACTTAAGCAGGTTACTTCTAAATATATTCAAAGGTCTCTGTTGCCGCTCGCAATATTCGACCAATTATTTGGATGTCATCAGCATTTTAATATAGAACTAAAAAACAGTGAGCGGAGCTGTATAGTTGGACAAGGCCGATCATCAGTTCTGCTGATCTATATTCCGCGATATTTGCAATATCAGGACCGATTAGATGTCAACAGCTCCTCTGCGGCATCATTTGACTGGCTAAATATTGAACTTCAGTATCATGGAAGTCTTTCGAATTCGTTAGCCAGATCGCCTTCCCCACGGAAAATTTGACATGTTCGGCTTATAAATATAATAAAACAGACAAAAAATTAAGTTTTCGGTATATTTCATATCCGAAATATCATATAAGATCACCATCGAAAAAATATTTTCCGAAAACTCCATATGCCATTAAGGCGCATGCGATTTCGGTGTGCACCCTAAAAAATACATCGATCTATACCGATTTCAAGGTGGTCCATTAAGAACCATGGATGTGCCAGCTCACACTATTTTTGAGATAAATTGGGTACATCTCCCTTTAATATATATTTTCAAACCAATTGGTCCATAACTTGACATATACAAAATTAGATACTTTTTCCGAAATAGCTATCAATCCATGGTCTTCTAAAATCTTGCCTACAGTTTACAACCGAATTATCTTAACAACTACCAGTTTTGGTCTACCATTATTAACATACGACCTTCGTATTAAATTATGCCCAACTAAATACTAACATACATATGCAAATCTAAATATGCATATTCCCATTTATTCTAATATTACATCAAATTGAAACTTTGCTCTATTTTTATACACACATCTTAGTGGCATTTCTTGTGACCCGCTTTTTTGTGTCTTGCATTATATCTATATTTCTTTCGTTCTCTCTTTCTGTCTATCTCCTTCCCTTTGTTGAATAGTTTCATTGTGAATATCGTTAAATTCAATTATGAGTTTTTTTTTATTATTCTATAGAATTTATTAAACAATTGAAAGAATGACGTACTGACTGACTGCCATACTGACTGACTGATTTTGCTGGTCACACACTGCGACTGAGGATGGGCATTTTTTTTTGTCGTCTTCGCATTTGGAATTGCCATAGCAGTTTCAGTTTCTTCTAAGACCAAGATGACGCTGACGACGCCAACGACAACGACATTTGAAACAAGAGTCGTATTAATTGTATCACGAGGGCTAAAGGTGACTTCCATTGAGAAGTAGTTTTGATCTTTTGGTTGATGCTTCTTCTTCACAAAAAATTAGCATAGAAGATAATTTTTTGTGTGTGAACTGAACATCGTTTCAAGTTCAATTCACAATTTAAATTTATTTAAAGAAAATGTCTGTTGTTTTTTGTTCTGCCATAGTTGTGGGAAAAGTGGGGAAACTATTATGATTAAGTGACTGACTGACTAGTAGACGATAAGATTTTTTTTTTCTGAAATTACTTCATGTTGTTGCTGTATATATTATGAAAATACAAAAATATATATATTCTAATTTTCTACAGATGGAAAACTACTGAACATTTTTAATCTATAAAAAAATTGATATTAACAGAAGGCCTTCTACTTATACGTGACTTACACAAGGCATATAATGTATTTAAAATGACATCGTAACCCCTGCAGCTCGATACGTCTGACTATGTCGATGTTTGGAATAGATGGTATAGCTCATGGTTCATTCGACGACGATATTCAACGTCAACGCAGATCACTAAAATTTCTTAAATGGGTCGAGACCTTGTGACAGGACATTTGTTCGATAAGCCGAGCTTAAAAAATATTTCAAGACGCGTCGGTCTCTCAAATTGAGAGACAATGTTCCAAGATGTTATCTTCCACTTGATCTTTCCATCGGATTTGTGATCTTACCCTTCTGCGTAAATCGCTGTTATATGCCTTTTGAGCTGGGACATCTTCATCCATTCTCACAACATGACATAGCCAACGTATCCCCTGCAGCTCGATACGTCTGATTATGTCGATGTTTGAGAATATATAGTAATGTTCATGGTTCATTCGACGGCGATATTCATCGTCGACGCAGATCTGCCCATAGATCTTCCGAAGAATTTTTCTCTCAATCACTCCAAGAGCTGCTTCAGATCCATATAACAGCACGGGTACATAGTGACATTGAAGGGAACGAGATAGCCGACGAGCTTGTTCTACGGCAAGGAAATCGGTAACAGATGGTCGAGAGAACCTGGTTGCAGAATCTCAAAAGCTATATGGACTGAATTCTCTCGCCAAAGAACTTCTTCGCTGCTGGCACCTAATAAAAGAGAGATATCAAAATCATTGTGGGGATCATAACATGTCACCACAAGATTAGATCTCTCACTTCGAAATGGGACTCCGGCGGAGAGGATTACTGTCGTCTATGTGAGGACGAAGAAGAGCTGGAAAATTGAACATATCCTCTGTAAATGTCTATCGCTGACTGGCAGAAGTCATTAACAGTTTGGAATATATGAAATTGATAATCTAGCCTTCTTCTCTAAAGTAGATCCCAACCAGATCCTAGGCTTTGTCAAAAATCTGACATGACTAAAATAACCATCTCTACGCTCTCCTTCTCTCAATATATGCTCTTCCACACTCCCTTCTCTTTCCCTTTGCAGGTAAAAAGGATGATCACAATGGACAAGAGTCTCCGAGTGGACGGTTGTTACTAACAACCTTACATCCCTAACCTAACAGCTCGTGTAATATCAGGGTCTTGTAGAGTGTGAGTTTGGTCTGGCGAGAGATGGCCTTGTTTTTGAGTATCTTACTCATAAACTTACCATATCATTTACTCACACACTTATCATAGTTCGCCAACACTATTCTCTGTTGGCCAACACTATTCTCCTCCGGATTTCAAAGTTGATGCAATTATTTTTGTTTATGGCGGTACTGTCAAATTACGGTTGGCAAGTGCGATTAGGATCAGGATGTTATTTCTATAGTTAACCCGCAAATCTCTCTTGGAGATAGCTTTTCTATGTACCGAAAACCTATAAAATACTTTGAGTCTTTAAAAGACCTTCTAGCATCCATAAAATTTCAAAATTCAAATTTCCAAGTTTTCACAATTCTCTTCCCAGATGAATTTAATGTATTTTTTATTTTTTTTTTATTTTTGTGCCTTTCCACCTACCCAGCAAATACACACACATACACATCCGTTACAAAATATTGTGTATATGAGTGATTATTTGTTGTTTTTGTTTATTACTTGCCAACTTGGCAATAAATTAGCCAAAGTTATGATGGTAATGACGTTTTTAACGGTTTTATTGCTCAACAAATTACAAAAAAGCTTTAAATTAGGACTGATGACATCTTGTTACCGCATTCTAGTACACAGTCGAACATTAAAAAAAAAAAATAAATAAAAAATTAACTGAATACTTAATGCTACCCTTCTGTTACAAGATTTGTTTTAAAATTCAAACATTGTAGAAAAGTGAAATGAAATTTATCAAAACAATATATAAGCAAATATTAAATAAAAAATAGTAATATATCAAACGACTGGGACACTTAATGATTACGGTTAAAAGGTTTCTGGCGCCGGATGGGAAATGTGGATGGTCTCTAATTTATATTTTTTGCAAATCCACGCCTTGGATAGTCTCTAAAAAATTAATTTTTAAAATTTACGCCTTGGATGGTCTCTAAAAATTTAATTTTAAACCAGTGAGCGGAGCAGTATAGTCGGACCGGGCCGAGCATATGATACCCTACACAACTTCCACGAAAATCTAATTTTCTATGGTTCGATATTCTGAGCTTGGGCAATATTTAGCGATATTTGTACCCCCTTGACCGACTAGACGTCTACAAATATTACTAATATTCAGTAATATTTGTATTTCTAATTACTTGTCCAGATCCCCTTCACCGTGGGTTGTGTTGTAATGTCCGGCTTTTAATAGTGGCCTATAAATCGACTTATAATATATATTATTATCTGATCATCACCGAAAATTATGGACGTTGTCCATGACCATACCTGGATCCTCATGGAAATTTTCAAAGCGATCCGCGATATATTTCCGCCCTCTAGTGTGGTAATGCGTTACTAAATAATATATGAATACGTAAGGACCTGTAAATATTTATGTGTAACTCCTACATACGAGTACACACGACAATGCAATTGGTATCAATGTAAAGGTAAACCAATCTTCTTGGATATACTATCAACTTCTCAGGTCTATGTCCTTCAGGATTAAATATATACGCCATAGAATACAAATTTTGTCATTTTCCACACAAAAGTCTGGGTCCATTTGACCCGTTAAATATTGACCACTCTTTATCAAAACAGACATACTTATTATTTGGCCCGATCTCCTTCTCCACGCAAAAATTCGCAATGTTTGGGTCATAATTACGGCCTCTGGAGCGACCAGAAAAACCGACAAAAATAAAGTTTTTGGTCCATTTCATCCCCTAAATATTAACCGATCTTTTCCAAAAATAATAGGGGTCTTCATTGGGCAGAACCCATCCTACATGCAAAATTTCGTGAAGATTGGTCCATAACTGCGGCCTGTATCGTGTTTACAAATTATAATGGGCAGACGGACAGACCGACGGACGGATACACATGTTTAGATCGACTCAGCTAGTCGAGATATGACGATCGGTATACTTAAAGGTGGGTCTAGGACCAATATTTCGCGGCGTTACAAACTTTTGGGGCTGCACAAAGCTATAATACCCTGACAACATAGTTGTGTAGGGTATAAAAATCCACGCCTTGGATGGTCTCTAAAAATTATTTTTAAAAAATCCACGCCTTGGATGGTCTCTAAAAATTATTTTTAAAAAATCCACGCCTTGGATGGTCTCTAAAAATTATTTTTAAAAAATCCACGCCTTGGATGGTCTCTAAAAATTATTTTTAAAAAATCCACGCCTTGGATGGTCTCTAAAAATTATTTTTAAAAAATCCACGCCTTGGATGGTCTCTAAAAATTATTTTTAAAAAATCCACGCCTTGGATGGTCTCTAAAAATTATTTTTAAAAAATCCACGCCTTGGATGGTCTCTAAAAATTATTTTTAAAAAATCCACGCCTTGGATGGTCTCTAAAAATTATTTTTAAAAAATCCACGCCTTATTTTGGAGCTTTGGAGCTTTATGATGGCGCTTCAAAAATTATTTTTAAAAAATCCACGCCTTGGATGGTCTCTAAAAATTATTTTTAAAAAATCCACGCCTTGGATGGTCTCTAAAAATTATTTTTAAAAAATCCACGCCTTGGATGGTCTCTAAAAATTATTTTTAAAAAATCCACGCCTTGGATGGTCTCTAAAAATTATTTTTAAAAAATCCACGCCTTGGATGGTCTCTAAAAATTATTTTTAAAAAATCCACGCCTTGGATGGTCTCTAAAAATTATTTTTAAAAAATCCACGCCTTGGATGGTCTCTAAAAATTATTTTTAATAAATCCACGCCTTGGATGGTCTCTAAAAATTATTTTTAAAAAATCCACGCCTTGGATGGTCTCTAAAAATTATTTTTAAAAAATCCACGCCTTGGATGGTCTCTAAAAATTATTTTTAATAAATCCACGCCTTGGATGGTCTCTAAAAATTATTTTTAAAAAATCCACGCCTTGGATGGTCTCTAAAAATTATTTTTAAAAAATCCACGCCTTGGATGGTCTCTAAACATTTAATTTTTAAATCCACGCCTTGAATGGTATCTAAAAATTAAATTTTTAAAATCCACGCCTTGAATGGTCTCTAAAAATTTAATTTTTAAAATCCACGCCTTGGATGGTCTCTAAAAATTTAATTTTTAAAATCCACGCCTTGAATGGACTCTAAAAATTGAATTTTTAAAATCCACGCCTTGAATGGACTCTAAAAATTGAATTTTTAAAATCCACGCCTTCTATTGTCTTTAAAAATTAAATTTTTAAAATCCACGCCTTGTATTGTCTTTAAAAATTAAAATTTTAAAATCCACGCCTTGTATGGTCTCTAAAAATTTAATTTTTAAAATCCACGTCTTGGATGGTCTCTATAAAATGAATTTAAAAAAATCCATGCCTTGAATGGTCTCTCTAGAAATAGAAATTAAAAAAAATCACGCCTTGGATGGTCTCTAAAAATTAAATTTTTAAAATCCAAGCCTTGGATGTTCTCTAAAAAAATTAGTTTTAAAAAATTCCATAGGTCTATAACTTTGTAACATGATGAAATAGTGGCTCAAGGCCTTTTGTCTCTTATCTTGTCTCCGAGTAGAAACTTCCCATAAAAACTAAGTATGTCAACGTGCCTTCTATTATTTTCCAATCCAAATGAAATTGCACTATAATATATTCAATTCTCACGTGTTTGAAAATCCCGTCACAATAATTATCCACAAAAAAAAGGCATCATTTTTTTTAAAGTTCAGCTTGATCGATGCACACGTGTGGTAGTAATATAAATTGGAACATGTTGTTTGTTAAATATATTAAAAAAAACATACGATCTATATAAAAAATAAACAATTACAATAATTATATTAATTAATATCATTAACTATAATCTCACCGATATACCGATAAAGAATCAATCAAAAATCAAATGAAAGAAAAAAACTTCATTTTGCGATAATTTCTTAATAGAACAAATTGACGATGTTGGAAAATATTTTTAATTGTTGTAATAAAATGGGGAGAGGAAAAAAAAAACACTGAACATAAAAACTGACAGCATATGAATTATTCATTAAAAACAGCGGCTAATTAGTGGAATATTTTGTTGTTAAAGGTGAAATAACTGTTGTTGTATTGGAAATGTGTAAATAAACTAAGGTGGTGGGGCCCCCATCCCCCACCACCTTGAGGTAAGTTATTCGATTCTAAAAATAATTCATTGTAAATGGAAAGTTTTTATTTTCATTTAATTCGGAACGGAACAAATCATAAAAATGGGATCAATGGATTATTCTAGTCGTCAGTTATTTAGTTATTTATTTGAAATCGTCAGAGTGACGGAAGATTTGGAATTTCATAAATAAATGATATGCTATGTCAATTGCTGACAACTGATTGCACACTCTACTCTCTTTCCCTATCTCTGTAATTATTTAAGGTGATTAAAAAATATACACGTCAATGTTATGAAGTAATTAATTTAAGTTTTAATTTAAGAGTAGTCTGTTTTTGAATTATTTTTAAAAATTCACGCCTTGGATGGTCTCTAGAAAATATTTTTTAAAAATTCACGCCTTGGTTGGTCTCTAGAAAATATTTTTTTTAAAAATTCACGCCTTGGATGGTCTCTAGAAAATATTTTTTAAAAATTCACGCCTTGGTTGGTCTCTAGAAAATATTTTTTTTAAAAATTCACGCCTTGGATGGTCTCTAGAAAATATTTTTTTTAAAAATTCACGCCTTGGATGGTCTCTAGAAAATATTTTTTAAAAATTCACGCCTTGGATGGTCTCTAGAAAATATTTTTTTAAAAATTCACGCCTTGAATGGTCTCTAGAAAATATTTTTTAAAAATTCACGACTTGGGTGGTCTCTAGAAAATATTTTTTAAAAATTCACGCCTTGGATGGTCTCTAGAAAATAATTTTTAAAAATCCACGCCTTGGATGGTCTCTTGAAAATAACTTTTAAAAATCCACGCCCTGGATGGTTTCTAGAAAATAATTTTTAAAAATCCACGCCTTGGATGGTCTCTAGAAAATAATTTTTAAAAATCCACGCCTTGGATGGTCTCTAGAAAATAATTTTTAAAAATCCACGCCTTGGATGGTCTCTAGAAAATAATTTTTAAAAATCCACGCCTTGGATGGTCTCTAGAAAATAATTTTTAAAAATCCACGCCTTGGATGGTCTCTATAAAATAATTTTTAAAAAATCCACGCCTTGGATGGTCTCTATAAAATAATTTTAAAAAAATCCACGCCTTGGATGGTCTCTATAAAATAATTTTTAAAAATCCACGCCTTGGATGGTCTCTAGAAAATAATTTTTAAAAATCCACGCCTTGGATGGTCTCTATAAAATAATTTTTAAAAAATCCACGCCTTGGATGGTCTCTATAAAATAATTTTTAAAAAATCCAAGCCTTGGATGGTCTCTAGAAAAAAAATTTTAAAAATCCACGCCTTGGATGGTCTCTAGAAAAAAATTTTTAAAAATCCACGCCTTGGATGGTCCCTAGAAAAAAATTTTTTAAAATCCACGCCTTAGATGGTCCCTAGAAAAAAATTTTAAAAATCCACGCCTATCCTTGAAATAAATTTTAAAAATCCACGCCTTGGATGGTCTCTAGAAAAAAATGTTTAAAAATCCACGCCTTAGATGGTCTCTAGAAAATAATTTTTAAAAATTCACGCCTTGGATGGTCTCTAGAAAATAATTTTTAAAAAATCCACTCCTATGATATTTACTTACTTAGCTGGCATGTGGCAGAACTTTCGTTCCATAAGCCGAACTTAGAAAAGATTTCCAGGCGCGTTGGTATTTTGCGCAGTTTTTCCAATTTCTAAAAGACCATTTTCGGCAATTTTGTCTTCGACTTCGATCTTTCCATCGTATTCTTGGCCTTCCCCTTCTGCGTGAACCATCAGCTGGTTCGCTTTTATATGCCTTCTGGGCATATAAGATGGATGAAGATGCCCCATCCATTCTCACAACATGACCTAACCGACGTAGTCACTACAGATCAATACGTCTAACAATGTCAATGTCAGAGAAGAGCTGGTACAACTCATGATTCATTCGACGGTGATATTCACCGTCAACGCAGATCGACCCATAGATCTTTCGGACATTTTTTTCCCAAACACTCCAAGAGCTGCCTCATCTGCTTGCGCAAGTACCCATGCTTCAGGTCCATATAACAGCACGGTAGTTCCCAGCACGCTGTCTGTATCTGTCACCAGGTTTCCTTCTTTATCTCCTTCCTCCTTCGGTTTGATGTTTTACCCGTTGGTAGAATTATCGGACTTCAATCTGACTCCTGTACATCTCGATTTGCTCACGTTTTTCTTGTTCTCTCTGAAAATACGTTTCTCCTCTCTCCTTTTCTCCCGATAGTTCCCCATGTCATTACGTGTTGCTACTGTCCAAATTCATGTCTCGCTTCATGGCAGCTATAATACAGGACGTAATCATCTGATTTACTTACGCCAGTCCCTTTTCATCGCATTTCTGTAAGGCAATAATATCGGCTTTGTACTTCTTGAGTACATCCGCCAAAGCGAAAACTGCGCCTGTTCTGTACAACGTGCGCACATTCCAAGTGCCGATTCCCAGATCGTGGTTCTTTATACGTTTGCGGGGGTCGTCATCATTAGGTGGGTTTGGTTTTCATTTTCTTTTTTATAGTAGGTTGGGTTTTCCGAGAGTGAGCAACTAACCCGACGCCTCAACCCATTTTGTTTATAGTTCTTATGGGTGAACTCGCGGCACATATTAGCTGACTATTTCATCGGGTGATGAAAATAGCTCCCCAGGTGGCACCGCGGGGATGTCAGTGTCCACAATTGAGATGAAAGAGGAACCAAGATAAGCCTGGACTTCGCCATGTTAAAGCCAGTCAGAGCCGTTGTTTGGTATCTATCATCCCCTACGTCACACCGACGCCTATGATGGTCTCTTAAAATTTAAAGGTCTCTAAAAACGATTTTTTAAAAATCCTCTAAAAAAAATGTTTGTTCTAAAGTCCCCGGCGGGAAAATCGATTTTGCCCCCTCCATAACTACTTACACATGTGTTCATGTTTATTGTGTAAACACTGCACACACATTTTGTTACTCGACATTTCCGACACGCAATTCTATCGCCAATAATTGTAATAATAACCCAGCCAATTAGTCATATTTATTTTCTTCCAGATTAATGCCATATCAATCAAGGTAGGGTAACAAATTAGAAATTTAGTTTTTATTTTTTCATTGCACCTCCACTTGACACATTGATTTCTCATCATGCCCAACACAATAGCCGGCTGTCTGTCCGTCAGCCGTTATTCGGATATGTAACCGCCGTTTTGTAAATTCCAAAAGTGCAACTTTGCTAAGGCTGTGATTAAGTCGTCAAATGACATGACATAAAACATGACAGGGGTATTTTTATTATTTCTATTTTTTTCTGAAAATAAAAATAACACAAGCTCCCTTCAAAATCTTAAGTAACATTGCTAAGCACGATTGAGTGACATTATCAGGTGAGTTATAGTGTTTATATATTAAGTTTTAATAGTATATTTCTGTTGTGTAAGGTCGTAGATAAAAATAGATCTACAGAAGGTCTCTAAAAAATAATTTAAAAAATCCAAGCCTTGGTGGGTCCCAAAAAAATAATTTTAAAAAATCCAAGCCTTGGCGGTTCCAAAAAAAAATAATTTTAAAAAATCCACGCCTTGACTGGTCTCAGAAAAATTAATTTTAAAAAATCCAAAAAATATGTATGAATGTATTCGATACCACGCTTAGCGGCTAAATTATTCATTTTTTTCGGTTTCATTGTCTAAAAAAAAAAAAACAAAACAAAAAACCACTTGTCATTGGCTAAGACTTTGAACTTCACAGTTAGCCATGATTTGCCAAAAATACAAACAAACCTACACACCTAGACGATAGATAGACAGCCGTACTTAAAAACCATGGCTTTGAAAATATCAAATTAAAAAAAACCGTATTTAGAAGTGGCTTTTAAAAAAATATTACCTTGGGTGCCGGCTTCTAATCAGCTAGACGAAAATACTGTAAAAGAAGGTCAAACAATAAAACTAAACAAATAAACATAATTCATATCAGAATTCATAAATTATGAATCTCAAAAAAAAAAACGACAACGATCCCCCACATCCCCCTCCTTCAAACACTTTTGATATCAACTGTTTGATTTGGCGCCCAAGTGTTTATGTTTTTTATTTTGGGTTTAATGGCCGACCGGTTCCGTGTGACTGACTAGTTGACTCGCTGGCTAACTGGCTATATGTCAATTAGTATGTCTGTCTATCTAGCTTAACTTGTTCTCGATCAATGTAAGCGAAAACAACGACAAATTACGCACTGACCAGCCTGCTACCAAGCCACTAATGTTCCGGCATCGAAACTAAACACAAATTATGCTTTGGGAGTAAACTTGAAAATCTGCTTATCTGTTTTGTTTTACAAAAATATTTTTGTTGGTGTTTTTTGTTGTTTTTTATTTTATATTTTCTGTGGTTGTGAGTCACATTGTTTTTGTTTTCAGTTTTTCTTTCATTGTTTTCTTACCTCTTGATTACTGGGTCTTTAAGCCAATCTTTAGAGGCTGTTTGTTTGGCTTGCGTTTTTTTCGCTGTCTTGTTGTTGCTGCTTTTTGCAGTCATAATAGTCGGTCTACACGTAGCCATATCATCACATTTTGTTCGTTAAGTGTTAACGTGTTTTGCATCGCCAATTCTGTTTTTGGTTTTTTTTTTTGACTTCCCGTTCTGCGTTTTGATGGTATTCTTAGTGCATTGTGGCCTTGGTAAAAAAACTGGCGTACATTTTTCAGAATTGTCTTAGGTCTTGTTAATATTTGGCATACTTACTTAGCTGGCTTGTGACAGAACATTTGTTCCATAAGCCGAGCTTAAAAAAGATTTCCAGGCGCATCGGTCAGTTCTTCCAATTTGAAAGACTGTATTGGGAAATGTTGTCTTCCACATCATCTTTCCATCGAATTAGTGGTCTTCCCCTTCTGCTTGAACCATCAGTTGGCTCACTTTTATATACCTTTTGTGCTGGGGCATCCTCATCCATTCTCACAACATAACCTAGAAACCGTAATCCCTAGAAACCGTCTGACTATGTCGATGTCCGAAAATATATGGTACAACTCATGGTTCATTCGACGGGGATATTTTCTGTCGACGCAGATCAACCCATAGATATTTCGGAGAAATTTTCTCTCAAGCTGTCTCATCTGCTTGCTTCAAATCCAAATAAAAGCTCGGATAGTATCAGCGTCTTGTATAGTGTGAATTTAGTCTGACGGGAGGTGGACTTGTTTCTAAACTGTTTACTTCGACCACAGTAGCATAGGTTGGCAGTTATTGCCACTTTGACAGATTCCTTCTCAATTTGACCCATTATCAATGTCATCGGCGTAGCCGAGTAACATATATAATTTGGTGCACAGAGTGCCATTTCTGTTGACCTTTGCCTCTCGTATGACCATTTTCAGCAGGATGTTAAAAAGGTCACACGATAAACTGGCACTATATATTAATCCTCGTTTGGTATTGAAGGGCTCCGAGAGGTCCTTTCCGTCTTTAACTGCTGCCACTGTGCCACTTAAAGTTATCCTGCATAGCCGTATTAATTATGCAGGAATGCCGAACGCAGACATGACTTTAAACACTTCTGAACGGATAGGACTGTCGAATGTGGCTTTGTAGTCGATGAATAGATGGAATGCGTCGATGTATTTTTCGTGGGTCTTTCCCATGATTTAGCGCAGTGTGAATATCTGGTCTATGGTGGATTTGTCAGGTCTGAAGCCACATAGATAAGAACCAATAAGGGCACTGACTTCAGTCGTTCACACAGCAGGCTGCATAGCACTTTATATGCGATCGTTGGCAGATATTGTCTTGTCTCCTTTTTTGTGCACGGGACACGGCATGCTGAGGTTGCTTTCATTGGGCATGCATTCCTCTAGGCAAATTGTACTAATCAGCTGGTGCATGCTCCTGATCAGTGCCTGAACACTCTTATTGGTTCTGAGGTATCTTCATCACCGCCACTATTTCATTATAGATTTTCTCTAATGCAAAATCGTACATTCTAGACATATTGGCGAAGATTGGAAAATAGAATTCCATCTAATCCCGCTTTATGCCATCCACATTCTTTATAATCCCGTTCAGTTCTGAATTAGGGATAAATAAATCGATTTTCGACTAATCGATTAATCGACTTTTTATATAGAAAAAACTAAAAGTCGAAGTCGATTTTTGATATTTGAGGAAATGGGAAAGTCGACTTTTCATGATCGTTTTTCGATTTTCTTTATTAATATTTGGTTTATTGTCATAAAGCCCAAACTTCCCAAAAATTACACATTCCAGAACTTTATTCCTACTGTTGACAACAATTCATATAAAAAATAAAAGTTTTAGTCGATTTTGCTCAAGTTTGACAAAATTAAAATATCGAAAAGTCGACTTTTTAGTCAGATGCAAAAATCGAAAAGTCTAAAAATCGAATTTTTGTTCGGGACAAAAATCCAAAAGTCTAAAAGTCGACTTTTGCTCTCGAATACTTATCCCTATTCTGAATTTATTTGCTCATCCCTAATTTCGGATGCAATTTGTTTCAGTTCTTCCAATTCGTTTTTAATAATATTTATCAACTCCTTTAGTAGATCTACTGTCCGGAAGGGTATTCTTCTCACAAAAACCTGCATAAAGCGTTTAACTCCTGGAGCCCGATTAAATCGCATGTACTTTCTTTCAAGTCTTTTTCCCAAGTCTATCTTGAACATCGAATTAAATTAGAAACAACGAATTTTAACAGTTAATCGAATAGTCAGCTGCACTCGAGTACCTATTTTGTGTGTCATGGTAGATATTGAGATCTATTAAAAAGGTCAGCTGCACTTTACTGTTATTTTGAACAGATGCTAATTTGCACGTTTGTACTCGTTACTGTATTGCTTTCATTAGTATAATCCTAAAACAATAAACTATTTTTTTCAGTCTGGAGATTTTTCGAGAGATTTCCTATGATAAATAAATATAATTATTTTAATTAGTAATTATTTTATTATTAATTATACGTTCTGTCTGTCATAAACAAAAACACGCTAAAAGTATTTGAGATAACTATTTTGTTTTGTTTTTGTATTTTTATTGAAACACAATTAGTTATAAATAAATAAAATTATTGCAATCACATACGTTTATATAAATGGGGGGTTTAAAGATTAATTGCAATTGGAAGATGTCCGAAGCAATGGGATGAGTCAACGTTACACAAAACATGATCCCTGCCAATTTTATAACTTCTGTTATGAAACTTTCTTATCAGTAGTTAGACATAAGCTGAGTCACTAACGTATATGGGTCGGAACGAATTAATCATATATTTGATTTAGAAGTTCTAATCAAAAGCAACCAATTTTGAACATTTCCATTTTCTTTTCATGAAAACAAAGCCAGAGATATTACGAACCCTATAATGAACTGCTACATTTAGTATTAGGTTGTCACATAAGTTTCTTACCTTTTCATACCGATTTTCATATCCCATCTTGATCAAATGCCTATGCACCGTTGTCTTGGGAATGTAAGTGTCATCCACTATCTCGCGCACACTATACTGGGCGGCCGCTACGGTCTTCATTTTGCAAATCAAAATTTACCAGCTCTAAATTTCTTAAATCAATTGCGGACGGTCCTAATGGTCGTAGTACCACTCCCGTAAATGGTGCAAATCTCGTCTGCAGTGTCCTTTGCACTATCGTCTTTTTTAAAGCAGTGAGGCATAACATGCCGTAAATACTTCTATTGGTTCTCCATATTGAACGGGGCAGAAAAATTTAAAAGTGGCTTTGTCACCTGCGAAACTTACTTTGAAAGAGCTCTGGGACGTCTTAAACCGATGCCATAAACGGCTAAGAGATAAGCCTGCATATAAATTTATATAATCATAGCCAGTCTGTCTCATTTATACCGTGACGCGGAAGAAACTTATGGGACAACCTAATATTTTACTACTTCAGTTTTTGATTTTTTATACCCTTCATCACACTGTGGTACAGGGTATTATGTCTTTGTGCATATGTTTGTAACAGGCAAAAGGAAACGAGATAGACCCATGGTTCCTTTTGAGAATATGCATAGAATCACTTTCTGAGTCGAATTACTCATGTCTGTCTGTCTGTCCTTCTACGTATTTTTGTGAACAAAGTACAGATCGCATTTATGATCCCATTTGGATGAAATTTGACATAGGTCACTTACTTGCTGCAAGGACGAACCCTATTGAAATTCGGAAAAATCGATTGAGATTTAGAAATAGCTCCCATATATATTTTCGTCCGATTTAAGGTAAATGGTGCACCAAGTCCCTATATATCTTTCGATTTGCACGAAATTTGGCACAGCGTAATGAATTACGTCTAGAATTATTTGTGTTAAGGTTCCTGAAAATCGGTTCAGATTCAGATATAGTTCCCATATATATTTTCGTCCGATTTAATGTAAATGGTGAACCAAGTCCTTATATATCATTCGATTTGCACGAAATTTGGCACAGCGTAATGAATTAGGTCTAGAATGATGTGTGTTAAGTTTCGTGAAAATCGGTTCAGATTTAGATATAGCTCCCATATATATTTTCGTCCTATTATATATAAATGGTGCACCAAAGTCTCTATACACTAATTAGGGCTAGAATGATTTGGGTATGTTTTGTGAAAATCGGTTCAGATTTAGATATAGCTCCCATATATATTTTCGTCCGATTTAAGATAAATGGTGTACCAAAGTCCCTTAATATCTTTCGGTTTGCACGAAATTTGGCACAGCGTAATGAATTAGGTCTAGAATGATGTATGTTAAGTTCCCTGAAAATCGGTGGGAACCCCTACTTACAGCAGATGATCAATGACCTCGTTGTTGACCTCATCCATAACTTCCTTATGGGTCTCTTTTTTTAGTTTCTTGGACGAACTATTTTCGTGGATCTCTGCGTAGCAAAATTCGTCTCTATGACGTCTCCTTTCAACCTTCGTAAGCCGCCAACGGGCTCCTCACCAGTTTTTGCTGTCATTTTCCTCTTTCGTACAGTCCGTTTAGTTATATTGGAGTTCACCTTATTTACGGAATATTGCGATTCAGCACTCGTCTTCTGGATACCATAGCCAGATTTGCCACATTAGTTGATGGATTCTCATGGCAGCCGCCTTTAACTTTTGGATGGCTCTGCTTTATCTCTGTATTTGCTGACGGGAGGTTAAATTTCCTCTTTGTCGCTTCCGAGGAAGTGAAGGTAAGATCAGTCTGCTGATCGGTCTTCTTTCTCCGGTTCATTCTGGCCAGTTTCCGCCTTTGTGCTTCATATAGTTGCTTCTTTCGTTAGCAACATCCTTACTTACTCTTCCACTATCTTATCAGCCTCTTCGCTTCTCCGGCATTCTAAGATGATCATGTAGGTCTTACTTTCTTGTTCAGAATCGAAATTTGAGTTCGAAGACCCGCTTGTTTTTGGTAGGTTGGGTATATATTAATCTTCAACGGTGGTTCTAGAACTAAGATACCCTTGCCTGCCAAGGCTCCCACATTTGTAGGATATGTTTACATACATGATCGCAGGATTACAACGGGTCGTAACTCGTGGGCAAATCAACTCGCCGGGACTGAGATTTTTAGGCTCTGCATCGTAACAATATTCTAATAATCACTTTAGCTGATATTTCTAATTTTTGGTGGCATTCTGTTCCATTACCAGTTGTTAGGGTACACGTGCATCGTGTTTTACAAATACGTTCGGCACGCATACTTGTTTTTAAATTAAATTTTCGGTTTTTATTATTACCTACAACTGGCTGATGTTTTTTCTCTTTGTTTTTAGTTCTACAATTCACGGACGAAGAGTCCCCTACATCTTGAAATGAAAAGATGTGATATTGAATAGTAAAAATATCAAAAAAGGGAAGTTTTCCGCAATAAAATGCCTCTACTGATTAGAAAAGTATGCATTGGCATATTAATGTAGTTGGGCGCCATTTGAATGTAGTGTCAGTGACATTTTAGAGTATTAAATCTGTAGTGTGACAGAAATGGTCGAAATGGCTTTTGAACGCTTCATCAGGTCACACAAAATACTTTCCCTGTTGCTGTTAAATAACCTCACTAGAACCGAGTCAGGTTAGGGATAAGTAAATCGACTTTAGACAAATCGATTTACTTATCCCTAACCTATTCTACAAATGGTACGATCCCACCCTTTTGTTCATTTAGTTTCTTTTGTTCCGGTCCTTCTTTTCTGCTCTCTTTCACCTAGTTCCTTTTGAATTATCGGACCTAGGTTCGGTACTTTCGTTCATCTAGTTACTCCGCCTTGTTCATTTTAAAGATTGAATTGTTCAGTTTGTTCTTCTCGTTCATTGACCGAACTAACCTAGCGTGACGTGTGTCAATGAACGATTGAACTGAAATAAACAATGGAACTAAATGTTCCTTCTGCATAGAGAGCCGCTTTAGGAACGAGAAGAGATCTCCCTGTGATAAACACCTCTCATATTCATAGTGATAATACAATGTGTGCCCGGTAATACACATTTCTCTTCCATTTCTTCTGAATATCGGGAATCTACACCTGGCATACCATCCTCCGTGTTTTTTCTTTTCAATTTCATTATTTGATCGTTAACAAGCGAATCATGTCTGCAATGGGTCTAGTCCGGTTTTTTGTTCGCAGCAAATATGTTTTTGCTTTGCATTAGTGCTTCCGCACTCAGTTTTAACGTAACACATGACGTCTTTACGTAGTAGAAGAAAGGTGAATTTGTTTTTGTTTTCGTTCATTCCATTGGCCAAATTCAATGATACTCGTACACTGCAGAATGCCTACATACCTGTCTGGCTGGCTGCCTGCATTCGAACCAGTATTTATTGAAAGAAAAAATTCAAACACAAAATATTTGGTTAGATTACGTACTGACTTAACCAAAAAGAAATTGTGGTAAAAAGAATAGTGAGAGTACAGTAGTTTCGACTTGATTCAATATTGGATTTTCAAATATGAATAGGAAAGTTTTAACTATTTTCGACCAATTTCTTCTTCAAATGTACAACAATAAACCCTGCAAACAGTAGCAACACGAAATGCGAAGGAGAATTATCGGGAGAGAGGAGAAACGTATTTTCAAACGAAAGAAGAAAGAACAATAAAAACGTGAGCGGGTGCCTGCACCACCTTCGGTGGTCTTCCTTATGTAGAGATGAAGAAGGAAACCTGGTGACAGATACAGACATCGTGTTGGGGATCTGGAGAGAGCACTTTGAAAAGCTTCTCGTACCAAATAGTGGGGGTGAAGATGATACCCCAGAACCAATAAAATATGACGTTATAGATTGTATACCACCTACCCAAGATGAGGTCAGAATAGAAACTAATCGGCTGAAGAATAATAAAGCAGCAGGTGTTGATGGATTGCCAGCCGAGCTATTCAAGGCCGGTGGTCAGACGGTGATCAGGAGTATGCACCAACTGATTAGTACAATTTGGGTAGAGGAATGCATGCCCAATGACTGGAACCTCAGGATATTATGCCCCGTGCACAAAAAGACGGAGACAATACGATATGTGCCAAATATAGAGGAATAAGTCTCCTTCCCATCACATATAAAGTCCTATCCAGCGTGCTGTTTGAAAGACTGTAGTCAATGGTATTATTGGATCTTATCAATGCGGCTTCATACCTGGCAACTTCATTATAGACCAGATTTTGACTCTGCGCTAAGTCCTGAAAAAGATCTACGAAAAACACATAGACACATTCCATCTATTCGTCGACTATAAAGCCGTATTCGACAGCCCTATCCGTTCATAGGTGTTTAATGTGATGTCTGCGTTCGGCATGCCTGCAAAATTAATACGGCTATGCAGGATAATTTAACCAGGCACGTGATCAGCAGTTAAATTCAAAAAGGACCTCTCGGAGTCCTTTAATACCGAACGAGGATTTAGACAAGGTGGCAGTTTGTCATGTGATCTGTTTAAAATGCAGCTGAAAAAGGTCATACGATAGGCAAAGGTGAACAGAAATTGCACTCTGTACACCAAACAATACTTATTACTCTCCTACGCCGATGATATCGATATAATGGGTCGAACATTGAGAGCGGTAACAGCCACCTTTGAACAAATTGATAAAGAGGCTGCCAAAGAGGGTCTGGCATTAAACGGCGAGAAAACCAAGGTGATGGTAACAAAGCGCAAGACCTCCAGTAGACTCGGACCAACTGTAAAACTTGAGAACTATACCTTCGAGTTAGTCAATGGTTCCGCCATAAATAAAACTAATGACATCAGTTTTGAAATTCGGAGAAAGATAGTGTTGGCCAACAGATGCTATTATGGTCTAAGTAAACGATTTAAAAATAAGGTCACCTCTCCCCTGATCAAACTCACACTCTACAAGACGCTGATACTACCCGTGTTGTTGTATGGATCTCAATCATGGGTACTTGCACAAGCAGATGAGGTAGTTCATGGAGTGTTTGAGAGAAAATTTCTCCGAAATATCTATAGGCTGACCTGCGTCGACGGTGAATGTCGCCGTCAAATGAACCATGAGTTGTATCATCTATTCTCGGACATCGACATAGTCAGACGTATCGAGCTGCAGCGACTACGTTGGCTAAGTCATCTTTTGCGAATGGATGAGAATGCCCCAGCACAAAAGGTATATAAAAGCGATCCAACTGATGGTCCACGCAGAAGGGGAAGGCCACGAATTAGAGAGAAAGATCAAGTGGAAGAAAACATCTCGGAGCATGGTCTTTCAAATTGGAAGAGCTGCGCCCAAGACCGACGTGCCTGGGAATCTTTTTTACGCTCAGCTTATGGAACAACCGTTCTGTCACAATCCAGCTAAGTAAATATAACAATAAAATCTGCGTTCTTTTTAGTAGTAAAACTAGAGCTTGGCAATCTCGTTCCTGAACTTCACAAAAATAACTAAGTCATTCAATTAGTTCCATAGTTCTTTTTAGTGTAAGTCAGTTCATTTGGTCAATACAAGGAAGCTCTAGATGAACGAGATAAAAAAGGAACGGCTGGAGAAAAGAGAACTAGTACCTATTGTTCCTTTTGATGAATAGTTCCTCGAACTAGTTCCTACATGATGAACGGAACAGAAAACTGGCAATTTAAATTGTTGGTTGGCCAAGTTTTTTTGGAATAAAAAATAAAGCTAAAAATTACCAAAATTGTAAATTTGTTCTTTTAAGTTCTGTAACGTATCTATTATATATTTATTTTCCCCCATCAACTGTCCATCTCTGTTGTTCACCACAAAATAAATTAATTCATTAAAAGTGATTGAAATATATTTATTACCTCCTCCCCGCCTTTGTTGTAAACAAATCAAAGTTTATCGAAACACAGCTATTTTTTCATTACAGAAATTTCTTCACATATTTAATAGCCCGCCCTGGTAATAAAAACAACTTTATTTGTTTATTTTTTAATTGTCAATCAAATGGATTATCTTAAGATTTTAATTGATAATTATAGTCGATGTAAACCTAAAGGAACAAGTTTTGTTTATTACCTATCAGCGGTAATAGAGAATAATAATTTTAATGCGTTATTGGTTTGGATCGGGTGTCCGTGACGTAAGTACGTAACATATTACATATTCTCGTTTGCGGATTATTGAAGTAGGATATCAAATTGAAATGTAAGCATTTCCGAAGTATTAAAAACCAGTTATATTACATAAAATGTACTGTGTCTAATTGAAGACATATTTCTAGAAGGAACAAATATTTACTTTGATAACCGAATTATGTAATATAAATAACGTAGGTAACATTAGAGGTGGGTAGTTTCGGAACGAACTAGTTCATTGGAACTATTTAAAGAACGATAGGAACTAGGTTCATGTCTTTAGTTCCTACAGTTCCTTTTTGTGATCTCTCACATTTTTTCATCCATCAACGAATCAACACAGAATTATGGGAGCGAGAAAAGTACGATGAAAGAGAGGAACTACATTGGAGTCGTAATCATATGGATCAAAGAAGCTGTATTAAGGAACTAGTTCCTTAAAAAAAAACTCGAATGATCGATCCGCTCTGTGAACTAGATTGCCCAACAATAGCGAACATGCAATTATTTTTAAAAAAAATAACGAATGTCTTGATGTGGGTGTCTTGTCTGATGGAAGGAGAATTTAGTTAAAAATCGTCTTCTTGTAGAATGTTAATGTGGTATGCTTGAGCCATAGATTAAATAAAGTATAGACGACAAAATGCTCTCACCAATCCTCTCTGAATTGAGTCTGCTGAATGCGCAACTCAATTTTAAATGCTGATTTACTTAAATG
The DNA here is from genome assembly GCF_032173495.1 of Musca vetustissima. NCBI lineage: Eukaryota > Metazoa > Arthropoda > Insecta > Diptera > Muscidae > Musca > Musca vetustissima. The sequence continues at coordinate 126,063 of NW_026879147.1, forward strand.
TTTGAACCTTTTAATTTGGAATGCCACTAAATATAGTTAGTTTTAAGCAAAAACTATATCCTCAGATAAAAACATTAAATATTTAAAAATTTTTGATTTTTTATTTTGATTCACTTGACTGCACATTTTTTGAGTATTTCGTCGTCTATATCTTCATTAGTCTATGCTTGAGTTAACCTCATATCCCGATATCACATTGGTGGTTGTTCATAATTTTTATAGAGAGCATTCAAGCATTTGAGAGTTTTTGGGTAGTCATTCAGAGACACAGACAGTTCATCGAAATAATAAGAGTCAGAAATGAATGAACAGATTTTACGTAAACTCTTCCGGGTTTCAGGCTTTAGTATAAATGAAAGAAAAGAATGAATGGTATGGGAATTTCCGAGTGCACAGCGGACTTTTGGGATCTGTTTGATCCCTACATAAGGGTTCTCATTCCTCACATCTCACTCTCACTGAAGTGGCTACAGGTTGATGTGGAAATGAATATTCATGTCATGTCTCTCTAGCCGTCATTTTGCCATTGCTGAAGGTCGTTTTCAATTGATCATAATTGGTCATGAAAGTCTGTAGTCGAGCTACAACTTCCATATTTTTGCCGGTGTTCACGATTGTTGTATCGGTAACACTAGCTGGCTTGAGACAGAACATTTGTTCCATAAGCCGAGCTTTAAAAATATGTCCAGGCGCGTCGGCTCTTCCAATTTCAAATACCATGTTCTGAAATGTTGATATTTCCAGCGAATTCGTGGTCTTTCCCTTCTGCGTGATTTTATTTGCCTTTTGAACTGGACATCTTCATCGATTCTCACAAGATGGCCTAGCCATCGTAGTCCCTGCAGCTCGATCCGTCTGACTATGTCAATGTCTGACAATAGATTGTATAGCTCATGGTTCATTCGACGGCGATATTCACCATCGTCGCAGATCGGACTATGGATCTTCCGAGAATTTTTTCTCAAACACTCCAAGAGCTGCCTCATCTGCCTGCGCAAGTACCCATGCTTCATATCCATACAATAGGAAGGGTAATATCAACTTAACAATAACAGATTTTTTTCAGATTGTTAAGTATTTTAAAGAGATCTATTGTGAATATGAATTTAGAGCAGGCTTGCGGATGGCAGAGGTGTGGAAATTGGCATCGAGAGGTGTTGGTTTTGCCCCTGCTTTTCATCCCTATTCAACGGTTATTCCATTGTGGATAGCCTGCAGCTATTAGTTCAAATTATAGTAGTTTCGGCTACGAAAACGTGAATGGGGGACCATTCTCGAACTAGCAGGCGTGTGGAACAATTGTTGGGAAATGGGTGAGATGCATGGTGGCTACCATAAAACTGTTTTAAACTATTTACACAAAGCTAGATTCAAAAAGAAGCTCGTTGATAGGGTACCACACTAATTAACAAAAAAAAAAAAAAATTGGATGGATCGAACTTCCATCTGCGAAGCCTTGGTCAAACGGAATGATCTTAAACGGATGGATATTGGAGATGAGCAATGGATTACATACGATAACCCTGTGCGAAAACGATAATTGTCAAAGAGTGGTGAAGCACCTCAAACGGTGGCCAAACCAGGACTAAAGGCTAGGAAGGTTCTGCTATGCATTTGGTGGGACTGGTAGGGGATTATTTGTTATGAGTTGCTTCCATGTGGCCAAACGCTAAATTCTGATCTGTAATGTCAACAACTGGACCATTTGTAGATAGCAACTGCCAGAATTGGCCAACAGGAGAGGTATCGTGTCCCACCAGGACAACGCTAGGCCACACACATCTTCAGTGACTCTCCAGAAACTTCGGGAGATTGGTTGGGAAGTTTTAATGCATCCGCCATATAGTTCGGACTTGGCACCAAGCGAGTATGCTCTATTATTGCATTGCAAATGTTTATAAAAAAAATTGGTATCTAGGGAGGATTGTGAAAAATCGACTACTAGATTTTTTTTGGCAAATTGGGAGCAGGACTTCTATGAGAGAGGTATTATGAAGTTAACTTTAAGACCGCAAGTTTGGTCAATGATATTCGTTTGTCAAGCGCTTGCCGCCACATCCATAAGAACGATTTGACCCATTTAGTACCAAATTTCGATTTCTTCTAGATAGTCTTTGAAGATCGACCGTTGAAGCACTACTTGGCCTATTTTGAGCTGTCTTCTTGGCTTTTCCCAATTCCATAAGATTGTAATACAATTCTAAGCCTGGCGCAGTTGTTAAGGGAAAAATTTTCCCACTAATCGCCAACATTCTGAGAGGGGAGAATAACTATTACTTCAAATTATTATCTACATCTTGTTAACTCTCTGAACCTAATTATCAACTACCTTAAAGTGCCTTTTCATATTTCTGTTAAAATCAAATTCCATGCAATTAAATATAAAATTGCCATAAACGATTAATTAATTAAATTCTATATAGCATTTAATTGAATTGACGTTATCTTTGATCGGAAATATTTTATCTCTAGATTTTCAATCATAATTTATTTATATTTACACAAATTCCAATAACTATTTAAGTTCTCAACGCAAATGGAAAAAAGTCTACAATGAAAAATTAAAAAATGAAAAAAAAAACAAAAGAAAAATGTGTCGACAACGAAAAAATTCAATACGGTAGTTTGTGGTTTTGTGTGGAATTCATTGTGACATTGTGGTCACCACCACCAGTCATCTCAACTGTCATGCACACATTTGCAAATAAATGAAAAAATTAAAAATAAACGTTATAGTAATTATTTTATTATAATGTTAACAAAATATGTTTATTGCCACCTATCATTTTGGGCACGAGAATTGCAACACTTGATAACACTGAAATGAGTTACAATGACCCCTATACATATGATACTGTTAATTATTATTTAGAAAGGGAAGGTTAATTTTGCAATTAAAATTTTGAAGTGAAAGGTCGGTCTACTGGATAAAAATATTTTTGTTTTTTCATATGGTTAGAATAAATGACAAGACAGAATTTATAGGGACTCAAGGGCACCTAAAGATGACTCTACAAAGCTACATTACATACATACCAGAGAGATGGAATATTAATAAATGTTCGTATCAACGAAGCTCAAACTTGGATTAAACGTTAATGCTATTAACTCCATTGAAAGTGTATTAACTTTCAAAAATATATAAGAAAATCGAAAATACAAATTGGATGATAAAGCCATCAGTCCTTTAATAAATAATCTCAAAAGGTTAACAATTGTGGAAAGTGGTATGAGTGTTGACATTAATTATACGATCCTTTAACCCTCGCACTCGGTTTTTACAATATACTCATTACAGAAACAATTAAACATAAATTAAAATTGAATATTTTTTAAGTGTATACAGTAAATGAACGACATATTTCATAGAGGCTCAAGGGATCATGGACCGACTAAACAGATATAAAATATTCCAGTGACTAACATCCAAAATTTAGGCGTGGATTAACATGAAACTACGAAAAAATGGTCTTAAAATGTTAACAACTGTAAAACATGGTTGCGTATGAGTAGTGACACTAATTATACGAAACCGTGCACTCTCAAACATTACAAAAACTGGGAAAGCATCAAAATAAAAAATTACTATATGTAACATTTAAAAAAATTATTCTGGTTAAAAACATTTTGTATATGAGACTAGGAAGACCTCATAAAAAAATTATACGTTAATACCAGTAAACTTTGTCATGGATTAAAAGCAGTTACATTCAAAAATTATTCTAGAAGCTATCGACAGAAGCTCAGGAAATTTCATGAGTATTGACACTAATTATACGAACGAGTGTAACCTCAAGTTTTACTCTCATCTGGCATAACATCTCATTACTTAGCTGGCTTGTGACAGAACGGTTGTTCCATAAGCCGAGCTTAAAAATGATTTCCAAGCGCGTCGGTCTTGTGCGCATCTCATCCAATTTGAAAGACCATTTTCCGAGATATTATCTTTTTCTTGATCTTTCCATCGGATTCATGGCCTTCCCCTTCTGCGTGAACCATCACTTGGCTCGCTTTTATATGCCTTATGAATGGAATCCTCATCCATTCTCACAGCAAGACCTAGCCAACGTAGTCGCTGCAGCTCGATCTGTCTGACTATGTCGATGTCCGAGAATAGATGGTATAGTTTATAATTCATTCGACGGCGATATTCACCGTCGAACCAGATCGGCTCATAGAACTTCAGGAGAACTTTCTCACCCCAAGAGCTTCGTCATCTGCTTGCGAATATAACAGCACGGGTAGTATCAGCGACTTGTAGAGTGTGAGCTTGGTCTGGCGGGAGGTGGTCTTGTTTCTAAACTGCTTACTTACACCATAGTAGCATATATTGGCCAACACTATTCTCCTCCGAATTTCCAAAGAAATATACTTAAAAAGCATGTCCGACTAAAAACAAAGCTATTCCTCAAAACCACAGAATGTTCATAAAATAGGACGATATCGTCGAAAATCCTTTATAAAGTAGGTTCAATACGTAAACAACTGGAACTTCATTGCGTATGAGTATTGACATTAATTATACGATGCAGAGCAATCAAACATCTCAGGCTTTACAATCATTTGCGATAAAATCATGTTGGATAACGTAAATAATCTATACTGATAAAAGAGTAGAGTGCTTGACTGACTTAACGATTCATCAACATCCAGACGAAATGGCTGAATGTTGTGATCACTCTTGGTCCAAAGGTGTCGGATAAGGCTGGGTTTTTGGAAATTAGTAAGTAACTAAATTTGTTACCATTTCATAGCATATGAATGGATAGAGCTAAAAATTGAGAATGCGCATTAAGGTTGAGAAATAGGGTCGATCTAGGGAGGTGGTTTGAAAGCGTGTACTCATGTATACGAAAAATACTAAACTGTACCAAATTTTGTACAATTTGCATTTTGGTGAAACAAATGAAGTTGCAATCCTGAATAGCGATATGTAGGTAGTTTTGGAAATTTGTACCTATGAGTATGAAAGGTACTAAATGGTATTAAATTTGGTACAATTTGAATTTTGGGTGAACTGATAGAGCTGTAATCCTGAAATTTGGAAATAGGATCACTGTTGGAGTTTAAGATGGGGTTATGTAACAAGTTTTGGAAAATTGCACTAATGTGTACAAAGCGGTAGAAAATGTGAATTTTGGTGAACCCATCGAATTGGAATCTTTAAATTTAGAGTAAGGAACACTGTTGGGGTGTAGAATTGCGTTATAGAAGGCGTTCTAAAAGCTCTTAGAACTTAAGAACATATACGAAGCAATTATGGAAGACTTCTAGAGATCGTCCTAGCTTTAACAGACTTAAAAATATTTTAACTTTTAGAGTTGAGAATTGAGCTATGTAGGAAGTTTTGGAAATTCGTACTAATGTGTACTAAATTTGGTACAATTTAAATTTTGCGTGAGCTGGAATCCTGAAATTTTGATGCAAGGTCACTGTTGGGGTGTAGCATTGGGATATGGATGAAGATTTGGAAATTTGTACTAATCTGTACTAAATGGTACCATTTGGTCGAACCGATAGAGTTAGAACACTGCAAATTGGTAATAAGGTTACTGTTGGAGTGTATGATTGGGGTTTGGATGTAGTTTTGGAAATTCATACTTGTACTAAATTTTGTACAATTCGAGTGAACTGATCTGGGATCCTGAAATTTGTAGTAAAGATAATTTGGGTTCAAGATTGGGGTCTGTAGGATTTTTTTTTTGTCAAATTTGTACTAATGAGTTCTAAATGGTACCAAATGTGGATTTGGCTGAACCTATTGAGCTGAAATCTTGAAATTTGAAGATTGGATCACTGTTGGGGTGTAGAATGGGGATATGTAAGAAGTTTTGGAAATTGCTACTACATTTAGTACAATTATATTATGGTGAAGCAATCGGGCTGGAATCCTGAAATTGGGAAATATTATTTCTATTGGATTTATAATAATGTGTACTAAATGGTACTAAAATTGGTTAAATTAAGATTTGGGTGAAACTACAGAGCTCTAATCAAGAAATTTGGAATTTATTTTGGAAATAAGTACTACAAGAGTAGCAAAGCTAATATATGATACCCAAAAAAGCATCAAGCTAGATTTTTGTTGAGGTGAGAATTTGTATATATATGCATGTAGTTTTAGAAATACGTACTATAAGAAAACAAAGGAACTAAATGGTACTAAAATTGTAATTGTGGTCAATATTGGTGTGTATGTTGATTAGTTCTTCTGTCAGATACAGTTCTCTGTCAAAACTGAATAAAATACTTATTCGCTAAGGAAGTAGCGGGCATATGCTAATATTCGAAAACAGCATATCTGATTTCTGACTCCCAAAATTATTCAGTATGGGTTAATCTTTTGAAATAATCCCAGGATATTTGTACTGTGTCATTTTCGGAATGTTGAAGTTCCTACCTACTTTAGTTTCTCATCCCACGTATCTGTAATTTGGAAAATTATTTTTTGAGAACATGAACAACCTTCTACCACATAATGCAGTAATATATAAATATCCCGACCGATTTAAGAAATATTAAATGCACACCACATGATACAGGGTATAAACAATTCAGCCCAAACGAAAATAACCACGTTTTTACTTCGGGTCAATCGGACAAATATAGGTGTTTTTGTGATTGTTAATTTTTTATCTAAATCTGAACAGATTCTCACGGATCTCTACAACATATCACATTCAGTAGTTATCGTTCTTGAACACACTGTGGTGTAGGGTATAAAATATCTCGATATCTTTTGTGGACATAGTACATCCACAAGCCTTTTATAGATATTTCACAATATTTTGATTGATAATAAGGGAATAATTTGCATCAAACATTGAGGAATCACCACATCGAGATCATTTTCCTATAGACCAATCAACAAAAAAATTCGCATGATAGTCCCATTTTTTAATGAACTACAACGCCAAATTTTAATAGGTAGAATTATTTTTTTTTATTTTTTCATCATATTTCATTAGTTAGATTACCTCTTTTTTACTTTTTTGGTTATTGGCCGTAGGCTTAAATATTTTGTCACATTGTTTACTGGGTTGAGTTATTAGTTCTTTGCCTTTTGACGTCTGACGAATAAACCAGACTTATGGCTAACCTTCGATCCGAAGGAAAAATAACAAAATATATCGCCACTTTTACTTATTAACATATAATTTTTTATTTTTTTAATTTTATTTTTGACATTATAATGCAAATGAAAAGAAAAATTAAAACAAATATAATAAAATTACATACAGACGTGAATATAATGCGTTTGTAAGCAATTATGAAGTGATTGCAAAACAAGAATATTAAAAAGAAATGAAAAAACAAATAAAATAAAAAAAACTGAAATGCACTCTAATTAATTTAGAATTCATTGACATGCATGGAATGGGATCATGCGCTGGGTAGTACAGTCAATCTTTATTGACACACCCTCCCTCCCTCCCCTCCCCATTAATTAACAACAAATTGAATTGAGTTGTCCAGTGTTGTCTTCGGGTAACTTGGTTTATTACATTTTACCTTCTCATTTCCAATGGAAAACCCCAACACTTAGAAATGGTTTCTGACAAATGGACAATTCCGCCAACCAACCTGCCATTCATCCAACCATTCAATAAAACCCCCATTTGGTATATTTTCCCAGGGTTTCTTGGGCCATAACTTATTTCAAAACAGAGTCATGGGGAGGTCATATTAAATTGTCATACTTATAGTTATGTATGTACTTACATATGTATATACATTATGACTTAATATAAGTATAAAAAACCTTACATAAATATACATATTTATGTATGTCTTTAAAATTTCATATATTTTGCTCTAGTCTGCAATACTTGCTCCAATTTCAGTTTGTTTTCTGTTTTAAAGGTCAGGTCATGTTGTAGCGTCATGTTGTATGTATGTAATAAACAATATGTATCTACATAAATATGTTACATATTCATAATTTGTTACTACATTTTCCACATGACGGAAATATCTCCATGTTTTGCAACATCTGGGAGGAACACTGTTCGGTTTTGCGTGTCAGACGAAATTTTCCTCAGACCCTAACTTCTCGCAAGTGAAAAGTGAAACCTTGTTCACTATTGTTGTTGTTTTTTGTGGTTTCTACTTACAAAATGAAAACAAACATATTAAAAATTTGCCCTGTCATTATCATAAAATTGTTGACAAATCTTAACTGCAATGTCATACAACAACAAAAGCAAAAAACAAAAAACAACTGACAGTTACTTAGTAATGCAACATTTGAATTTTTTGTAGAAGCAAAATTCATAAGGGTTACTTAATATTGAAGGGTTACTTAATATACCTTAAAAAAATCCAGGCCTTGTTTAGATACTTAAAAAATATTTTTTAAATAATTCACGCCTTGTTTAGATCAATAAAAATATTTTTTAAACCAGTAAGGAAAGTTAAAAAGTCGGACGAGACCGACTATATGATACCCTTCACTACTTTGGTGGTGAATCTACATAAAATCGGACGAAACTATATATGGGAGCTATATCTAAATCTGAACCGATTTCAACAAAACTTGGCATATATCAATCTTGACCCAATATAGTACTCTGTGCAAAATTTTGTCTCAATGGGACCAATATTGGAAGTTTGGTGCACCATTTACCTAAAATCGGACGAAACTATATATGGGAGATATATCTAAATCTGAACCGATTTTCTCCAATTTCAATAGGGTTCGTCCTTGGGCCAAATAAGTGAACTGTGCCAAATTTCATCCAAATCGGATCATAAATGCGACCTGTACTTTGGTGAAGAGTATAAAAATCCACGCCTATAATGGCCTCTAAAAAATGTTTTTAACAAATCCACGCCTATAATGGCCTTGGCATGTATCAATCTCGACCCAATATAGTACTCTGTGCAAAATTTTGTCTCAATCGGACCAATATTGGGAGTTTGGTGTACCATTTACATAAAATCGGACTAAAGTATATATGGAGCTATAAAATCTACGCCTTTTATGGGTCTCTAAAAATATTCTTTAAAAATCCTCGCCTTTTATGGGCCTCTTTAGTAAAAACTATCAGATTTTTCTGAAAATTTTTCCAGAGGTAGGTATTTTTACCCTAATTATGGGGATATCATTTTTTCTTGGGAGCCATACCCGGTTACCCGGTTATTTGACCCCAAAAGCTCGGGTACGAGTACCCGGTTATATTGGTATCATTTTAAAGGTTATTAAAATACATTTCCATTGAGGGGTTATCTGAAACCGTTTTGGAGATACAGTCAAAAAATAGGGTTTTGGTCCCCGATTTTTTTTTGAAAAACTCCTTAAAAGTCAAACTTGGGTCCGTTATAGTCCCTCTCATATGATAGATCACAATTTGCCCATTCCAACGTATCTGTTGTGGATCCTTAGAACCCTACAAAAACAAGGAAAATCTTTTTACATGACCGAATCTCCTTTTAAATAGCGTGTTTTTTATTTTTTTTAATCACCTATGGACAGATACATACACCGGCTACGCGACGGAAACTCCTTTTAAATGGAATATTTGTTTGTGTAGCCGGCCTTCGGCCTGGGATTTAAGACTTTCTCCTATGGACAGATACCAACATCGGCTAATCGACAGAATCTCTTGTTAAATATAATAGTTTTTTTGCGTGACCTGTCTTCGGCCGGGGATTTAAGATTTTATCCTATGTACAGATACCAACATCGGCTACGCGACAGAATTTCTTAGTTTTTGTAGGGTTCTAAGGCCCATATCTTTTGGTCCAAAACAGATACAGCCACATATCGCACCATTTTGGAAATTGTGGTCTATCAATTTCGACTTTTAGGGGGACCAAAACCCATGTTAAGCCAAATATTTAAAATAATCCACTCCTTCTATGAGTCCCTAAAAATATTCTTTAAAAAATCGAAGCCTTGTTAGGAGCCCAAAAAAATATTCTTTAAAAAATCGACGCCTTGTTAGGACCCCAAAAAAATATTTTTTAAAAAATCGACGCCTTATTAGGACCCCAAAAAATATTTTTTAAAAAATCGACGCCTTGTTAGGACCCAAAAAAAAATATTTTTTAAAAAATCGACGCCTTATTAGGACCCCAAAAAATATTTTTTAAAAAATCGACGCCTTGTTAGGACCACAAAAAAAATATTTTTTAAAAAATCGACGCCTTGTTAGGACCCCAAAAAAATATTCTTTAAAAAAATCGACGCCTTGTTAGGACCCCAACAAATATTCTTTAAAAAATCCACACCTTGTTAGGACCCCAAAAAATATTCTTAAAAAAATCGACGCCTTGTTGGGATCCCAAAAAATATTTTTTAAAAAAATCGACGCCTTGTTAGGACCCCAAAAAATATTCTTTAAAAAATCCACACCTTGTTAGGACCCAAAAAAATATTCTTTAAATAATCCACGCCTTGTTAAGCCCTCGAAAAATATTCTTTAAAAAATCCAGGCCTTGTTAAGCCCTCGAAAAATATTCTTTAAAAAATCCAGGACTTGTTAAGCCCTCGCAAAAATATTCTTTAAAAAATCCAGGCCCTGTTAAGCCCCCGAAAAAATATTATTTAAAAAATCCAGGCCCTGTTAAGCCCCCGAAAAAATATTATTTAAAAAATCCATGCCTTGTTAAGACCTCGAAAAAATATTATTTAAAAAATCCACGCCTTGTTAAGCCCTCGAAAAAATATTCTTTAAAAAATCCACGCCTTGTATGGATCCTTGAAAAAATATTCTTTAAAAAATCCACGCCTTGTTAAGACCTCAAAAATATTCTTTAAAAAATCCACGCCTTGTTAAGACCTCAAAAATATTCTTTAAAAAATCCACGCCTTGTTAAGACCTCAAAAATATTCTTTAAAAAATCCACGCCTTGTTAAGACCTCAAAAATATTCTTTAAAAAAATCCACGCCTTGTTAAGACCTCAAAAAATATTCTTTAAAAAATCCACGCCTTGTTAAGCCCTCGAAAAAATATTCTTTAAAAAATCCACGCCTTGTTAAGCCCTCGAAAAAATATTCTTTAAAAAATCCACGCCTTGTTAAGCCCTCGAAAAAATATTCTTTAAAAAATCCACGCCTTGTTAAGCCCTCGAAAAAATATTCTTTAAAAAATCGACGCCTTGTTAGGACCTCAAAAAATATTTTTTTAAAAAATTTACGCCTTCCAAAAATCCACGCTATTAGGGGATCGAAAAAAATATTCTTTAAAAAATCCACGCCTTCCAAAAATCCACGCTATTAGGGGATCGAAAAAAATATTCTTTAAAAAATCCACGCCCTGTTTAGACTTTAAAAAAATCGCGTCTTGTCCAGACCCTGGAAAATATTATTTTAAGAATCTATGCCATGTTTATACCCCAAGAAAAATATTCTTTAAAATTTCACCTTATTGGAAGCTTCGCCTACTATTTTCATCTGCAATCCCAATCTCATTTGTATTTAGGTCGTCTCACTTTCTAAATATATTCTTTTCATTACTTCTATTATTTTTATGCCAACAAAAAATTCAATTGGATATGGATTTATCTATCAGATAAATCCAGAAAAATCTTCACCATTATCTATTCATAGAAGTATTTTTTTTGCCTGTGACGCATTTTCGAAAAGAATTTCATTAGCAAATGATGATGAGGTGCTAATGATTGGCTTGGACCCAATTGAACCCATTTGTAATAAATGTTCACACATATACGATTATACATAAATACATGCGTATTATACTATGTGTTAACTTTTAAAGCACTTTTGGATTTGATTTTGAACTTGCGATAATCAAACAAACAAAAAATTTTCAGTTATTTTGGCAAAACAAACAGCAACTACTGAACTGAAGTGGAATAGTGAACTAGACCTAATGACAGACTGGCTGACTGACTAACCGTTTCAAATACAACAAGTGATTTTGTTGTACGTGCTTTGGGCAAATGACCACAAATGACCGTTTACAGTGAGTACAGCAATTAAATGAATTCAAAAAAAAAAAAAAATCACGCCTAGGGCTATGCTATGCTTAAAAAAATATTCTTTAAAAAATCCAAGCCTAAGGCTATGCTATGCTTAAAAAAATATTCTTTAAAAAATCCAAGCCTAAGGATATGCTATGCTTAAAAAAATATTGTTTAAAAGATCCACGCCTAAGGCTATGCTTACAAAAATATTGTTTAAAAAATCCACGCCTAAGGCTATGCTTAAAAAAATATTGTTTAAAAAATCCACGCCTAAGGCTATGCTTACAAAAATATTGTTTAAAAAATCCACGCCTAAGGCTATGCTTAAAAAAATATTGTTTAAAAAATCCACGCCTAAGGCTATGCTTAAAAAAATATTGTTTAAAAAATCCACGCCTAAGGCTATGCTTAAAAAAATATTGTTTAAAAAATCCACGCCTAAGGCTATGCTTAAAAAAATATTCTTTAAAAGATCCACGCCTAAGGCTATGCTTAAAAAAATATTGTTTAAAAAATCCACGCCTAAGGCTATGCTTAAAAAAATATTGTTTAAAAAATCCACGCCTAAGGCTATGCTTAAAAAAATATTGTTTAAAGGCTATGCTTAAAAAATATTGTTTAAAAAATCCACGCCTAAGGCTATGCTTAAAAAAATATTGTTTAAAAAATCCACGCCTAAGGCTATGCTTAAAAAAATATTCTTAAAAAAAATCTACGCCTAAGGCTATGCTTAAAAAATATTCTTTAAAAAATCCACGCCTAAGGCTATGCTTAAAAAATCTACGCCTAAGGCTATGCTTAAAAAATATTCTTTAAAAAATCCACGCCTAAGGCTATGCTTAAAAAATCCACGCCTAAGGCTATGCTTAAAGAATCCACGCCTAAGGCTATGCTTGAAAAAATATTCTTCTAAAAATCCACGACTAAGGCTATGCTTGAAAAAAATATTCTTTAAAAAATCCATGCCTAAGGCTATGCTTGGAAAAATATTTGTTAAAAAATCCACACCTTGGAGCCACTGTCCATTAGAAAACAATTATAATCTACTGCGGTCACAAAACAGACATACACAGACACACCGTTTAAGCTTGATCAATTAGTAAGCTCACGTTTTTTTTTCGAGCTACATACATACCTCTACCCTGCATAGCAGCTATCCAGATTTCAATGTTGAGGTCAAGTGAAACTATTTGAGGCATTTATGTCGGAGACAAATTTACATTAATTATTTCGTTTTAATAGCAACAGCAGCAGGCAGCAGTTATTTTCTTATGTTTTAATTTAGAATTAACTTGTTTCGAATTGAATGAGTTGTTGTATTTTTATTGTTATTGTTGTTGTTTTTGCTACTTGAACTTTGTTGTATTTTTGTAATAATTATTATAAACTTGAGATGAATTGCCATTTATATTTCCTCTTTTTGTTTCTGTTTCTTTCAGTTTCGAAATTTATCTGTGATATGCACTGATATTACAACGCAATCTCTCGAGTGACAACGTGGTCGACGGTCGGCGTTTTGAAATCATAATCCGACCGCGTGCGGTAGCAAATAGTTGAGATATTAAAATTATTGCTTATAACTGTGATTCAGATTAACGAAAGAACAAAAGAAACGACTTCGAGATGGAACTGGAAATGGAAACGAGTAAAATGCTGAAAAACAGTGCAGTGCGCAGTATACCCATCGAATTTACAGATCTCACCTATCAAGTTAAAGTGCCAAAGCAAAAAGGTAAATATACAGACCACAAATTTTCATAATATAAATTATTTTGTAGGCCCAGCAGAGCCCTAAATGTTTTCAATGGACCAGTAATGAGTTAGATGTGGTTTAAAAAATAATGGACCAGCAGAGCTTTAGGGGTAGATTGTGAAGATAGAAGAACTAAGACCAACCAGCATTATATTTTTGAAAACAAATATTTTTAAATCAGGCATAGCTGAACCTTTGGCATGTATGCTTTAAAGAATATTTTTTGATCAATAGCAGAGCCTTAGGCCTGGAATTTTTAAAGATTGTTTTATGGACCAGCAGAGCCTTAGACGTGGATTTTTTCAATCAACAGTAGAGCCTTATGCTTGGATTTTTTTAAAAACTTTTTCAAGGCATTGCAGAGCCTTAGGCCATGTTTCTTAGAGAATATTTTTTCAAGGCCATTGGCTAGGCCTTTTTGCCATTGGACCACACGTTTAACAGATGTATTTTTAAGGGGAGAGTAGGTTTCTGGAGAGTATGAGACAGATGTGATGGTGGATATTTTTCCCAATTTGCATAGCTTCTGGATGTCACAGATATAGGTCGAATGTCTAGCTATCGTCTATAAAAAAAAACCTTTTATAGGTTTTCTATGACCTGCACAGGTCATCTTACCGTATATGATCTCTATAGGGCTGTCCATATATAATAAACCTATAATGGATTTCAAAACAACTATAGAATGTCTAGACGGTTATTTATAGATATAAGACCCTTATGTGAATTCCTGGCTATAGACACTCTCTAGAGATCTCTTGAACTATAACAAATATTCTTGAGGTCTACAAAATAAAATTACTTCTATTGACTTTATAAAAGTTACCTAAATCTATATAATATAATATTTTAGTAGTATCTCTAGGCGGTATTTAAAAAAGCTTATTTTCCAATTAGAAACATTCGAACATTCGAAACATTTAAGAATATTTTTTCCAGTTATAAGAAGATACCTAGCCTCGGTTTATTTATAGAAAATTTTACATTTATTAAACGTTTTTAATAAAATTCTTTCAGTTACAAAAAATTTCTTTCTAAAGTTTAAAGTTATGATCTTTTTAAAGAAAATTTTCCAATTAGATACATATACCATATTATACCATAATATTTATACCCTACACAACTATGTTGTCAGGGTATTATAGCTTTGTGCAGCCCCAAATGTTTGTAACGCCGCGAAATATTGGTCCTAGACCCACCTTTAAGTATACCGATCGTCATATCTCGACCAGCTGAGTCGATCTAGACATGTGTGTCCGTCCGTCCGTCTGTCCATTATAATTTGTAAACACGATACAGGCCACAGTTATGGACCAATCTTCACGAAATTTTGCATGTAGGATGGGTTCTGGTCAATGAAGACCCCTATTGTTTTTGGAAAAGATCGGTTAATATTTAGGGGATGAAATGGACCAAATACTAAATTTTTGTCGGTTTTTCTGGTCGCTCCAGAGGCCGCAATTATGGCCCAAGCACCGCGAATTTTTGCACGGAGAAGGGGACCGGGCCAGAGAATAAGCATGCATGTTTTGATAAAGATCGGTCAATATTTAGCGGGTCAAATTAACCCTGACTTTTTTGTGAAAAATGACAAAATTTGTATTCTATGGCATATATATTTACTCCTGGAGGATGTAGACCCCAGGAGTTAATAGCATATCCAAGAGGAGTGGTTGGCCTTTAAATTGATACCAAATATAGTGATGTATCTACTCAGATGTGGGAGTTACAGTCAAATATTTACAGGTGCTTACGTATTCAGATATTATTTAGTAATCCATTACCACATTAGAGGGAGAAATATCGCGCTGATGGCTTTTTTTCATGAAGTTCCAGTTATAGTCAAGAACAACGCCTACAATTTTCGGTGATGATCAGGATACAATTTTGGGATGAAATGGACGGAAAACATAATTTTTTGTGTGTTTTCGAGTAGAGTATAATCCGAAAATCACAACACAACCCACCGTGAAGGTAATCTGGACAAGTAATTAGAAGGACTGTACTGAATATTCGAAAAAAGTAAGAAAGAGGTGTTGTTGACCTCTAATCGGACAAGAGGGGGCAAATATCACGAAATACTACTCAGACTCGGAATAAACATCCTCAGAAAGTTAGAGTTCGTGGTAGTTGTGTAGGGTATCGTATGGTCGGCCCCGTCCGACTATACTGCTCCGCTCACTGGTTTTTCCATTAGAAAATTATTTTTGTTTAAAACATGTGTGTTCTTTTAAGAATATTTTTTTTTCAATTTTATACTTCCAATCAAAAGCGTAAAAATTTGTTAATATGTTTCTAATTAGATACATAATAATAAAAAAACTTGATATGCATCAATCTAGACCTAATTCCGTACTCTGTGCAAAATGTTGTCTCAATCGGACAAACATCTATAGTATGGTGAACCATTTATATAAAATCAGAGGAAACTATATATGGGAGCTATATCTAAATCTGAACAGATTTCAACAAAACTTCGGGTACATACATTTGGACCTACTTCAGTACGCCGATTCCAACAAAACTTGACATACATCAATCTGGGTCTAATTCAATACTCTGTGCAAAATGTCGTCTCAATCGGACAAATATTGTTAGTATTGTGCTCCATTTACATAAAATCGGATGAAACTATATATGGGAGCTACATCAGTTTAAAGACGTTATTGCCAATCTACCTACATTGCCTGACATTCTAGCTGTTAATGAAACTTGGTTTTCTGATGACTACACCGAGCTATATACTATTCCGCATTTTAGCGCGGTGCACAGTTGCCGTAGTGATGGCTACGGTGGAACGTCATTGTACGTTAATAATTGTTTGAAATACACAATTATTTCTTGTGAGAGTGTTAATTTTGTCAATTTGGCTCACATAAAATTTCATAACCTCAAGTTTGGAGGGAAAGCTCTGCATGTTTTATCTTATTATAGATCCCAAAAGTGTAACATGACGGATTTTTTTGATATAATGGGAGAAAGGTTAGAAGGTACTGATACTTGCTCTTCAATTGTATTGGGGGATTCAAATATCGATTTAAATGGCCCTTATGCTAAAGATATTTTGCAATTGTTTAAAACATTTGATCACCACAGCTGTCACAATTTAATCACTAGGCCTCAAAGTGGCACTAGTATTGACAATATATTTTCCAATATTAATGTAGGTATGGAAATTGAGTCGGTAGAAGTTGATTTGAGTGATCATAACATGGTTTTTTGTAGATTAAAAAATGATGAACTTGACAATAGTTGTTATAATATTAAAAGGAAATACTGTGACTACGGAAAAGTAAAAAGGTTGTTAGTTGAGGGCATTTCAGAACTACACGCGTCATCGGACCCTTCTGTTATGTCAAGTGAGCTAGTAAATCTTATAACGAATGTCGTAAATGAATGCACGTCTATTGTTTCTGAAACTCGGCTTAGGAAACATGATGTTTCGCCTTGGGTAAATAGAAATTTAAGGGGTTTAATGGATGAAAAAGACAAACTTTTAAAATTAAGGAGAAGATATCGTAATGATAAAACAATTACAGAACGTTTGAAACGAATCAGTCGAATAATAAAAATGTCAACCAGAGCATGTATGAATACTTATTATGATGATAATGTCCGAAAATTTAACGGTGATCCTAAGAAGTGTTGGAGATTCCTAAACAAAACTTTGGGTAAAAGTTCTAAAAAGGTTATGTGTGTGACTACTGAGGACGGTGATGTCATACATGATGAACAAGTGTTATCTGAAACTTTCAATGAATATTTCGTTAATTCAGTTACCAGTTTGAGAGAAAATATAACAAAATATCCAAATGACAATCCTAATTTGTTGCGAACATTAAGAAGGTTTAGTGGGTGTTTTCATTTTCAAAGGATAACTATAGATGATGTAAAGATGGCTATTTATGATATGAACACAACAAAATGTCCCGGTGATGATAATATATCCATTGGGTTTATAAAAAGATTTTCTGAGATATTGTCCCCATTAATAGCGCGTATCTTTAACTGTATGATCACAGAATCTAAGTATCCCTATATATTAAAACATCACAAAATTATTGCTATTCCAAAGGTACCTAATCCTGAAAGTTTTGATCAATTTAGACCAATAGCAATTCTATCGTCACTGGATAAAATAATTGAGAGAATTATGCATAAACAATTAATGGGCTATTTAGAAGGGGAGTCTTTAATATATCGTTCCCAGTTTGCTTACGTAAAAGGGGGTGGCACGGACATGGCTATTGTTAAGGTGATTAATATAATATGTGATGGACTTGATCACGGATATGCTGGAGTTGCAGGATTATTCTATGACTTCAGTAAGGCGTTTGATCTGGTCGATCATTATGTTTTACTTAATAAGCTAACTTACTTCGGCATCAGAGGTAGAGAGCTTGAACTAATTAGGAGTTACTTCGACAATAGAACACAATTTGTACAGGTGGGAGGTAGCAGGAGTTCCGTACGATCTATTAAAAGCGGAGTTCCTCTGGGTAGTATTTTGGGACCGCTGTTGTTCAAGCTGTACATCAATGATATTAATAATCTTGGGCTTGTGGGGTCAATAGTGATGTTTGCCGATGATATTGCAATTTTTTATCCCTATGCACATGAAAAAGTGCTACGGGTGCAATTGGAGAGAGATTCTTCTCTAGTTGCCGAGTTTGCTAGAATTAATAGGCTGGTTTTAAATAAAAACAAGACCAGACTTTTAAGATTTAGACCAGATTTTCCTCAGATGATATATATATGACTTTGAATTTTTTCTTGAGGGTAGTCTTGTGCAGGAGGCAAATGAAATTAAATACTTAGGTATACAAATGAAGAGCAATTTGAAGTGGAATGACCACATTCATTATATTAAACGGAAAATTGCTAGTGCCATTGGAGTTTTATTTAAACTAAGGAGGAAATTGAATGTGGATACAAGACTTTTGATTTACAAAGCGTTAATTCATTCTCGCCTTGAACATTTGGTCATTGTGTACGCGCATAAAGTAACAAGTGAATTAACATCTTTACAGAAATTGCAAAATAAAGCTTTGCGCTGTGTCTATAATTTGCCAAATCGGTACAATACAATGTCGTTGTATAAAGATTACGGAAAAAACATATTGCCAATTCGAGGCTTATATAGGAAACATTTACTAGTATATGTGTACAAATCAGTCAACAATATAGGTAATAGAGCAATAACGTTCAATGAAAATACAAACGTCTTTAATACCAGAAACTCGTCAAATTTAAAAATTCCAAGATGTAGACTAGAAGTTACTAGACAACGCATTGAATATGCGGGCAGTGTTGAATTTAATAAATTGCCTGTGTTTATAAAACATAGTAATACTTTATCCATTTTTAAGAGTCGTTTAAAAGATTATCTGTTATCTAATTTGGGAATGCTTCTCTGACACTTTGCTATATTTAATTTTTTTTTTTCATATGTAAATATTAGTAATTTTAACATTATTTGATATTTAATGGCTTAATTCCTTTGTTGCCAACTGGCCCAATTATGTCAATTTTGGCGCGGGCCACATTGTAAATGTTTTTATAATATTTAATAAATTTGGAATAATTATAAAAAAAAAAAAAAAAAAAAAAAATCTAAAACTTGACATGTATTAATCTAGACTTAATTCAGTACTCCGTGCAAAATTTTCTCTCCATCGGACAAATATTGGGAGTTTGGTGCTTCGTTTACATAAAATCGGACGAAACTATATATGGGAGCTATATCTAAATCTGAACCAATTTAAAAAAATGCATACATCAATCTGGGCCAAATTCAATACTCTGTTCAAAATGTTGTCTCAATCGAACAAATATACGCACAAAGACATAATACCCTGTACCACAATGTGGGGAAGGGTATAAAAATACCAAGGCTTTGCCCCTTTTAAAGAAAAAAAATTCCAATTAGAAAAATATCCCTATGCGTGAATTAAAAAAAAGTATTTTTATTTAAAAAAAGAGTATTTTTCCAATTAGAAACGACTTGATTTAGAAACAGATCCAATTAGAACGAATCCCTGTTGTAAATTTCTTTAGAATGTTTCTCCAATCAGAAACGTGGAATTTTTTATATTTTATAAATTAGAGTCGTTTACCAACTTGATTTTTTAAAAAATATACTTTCAAGTTGAGATATATTCTTCGAAGAAATCAAGTCATGGTATTTTTAAATAAAATTTTCCAATTCTTTTAAAAATACTTTTCCAGCGTGAGTTTTTTAACATTTCGAGACTTGAGTTGGAAATATCCTAAGGTTTTGTTTTTTCCCAATTAGAAAAATATCACTAGGCGAGATTTAAAAAAAAATATTCTTTTCCAATTAGACACATTTTCCGACTTGAGTTAGAAACAGATCGAACAAATCCCTGGCGTTAATTTCTTGAGAATATTTTTCCGATCAGAAAATGATTTTTTAAAGAATATTCATGTCATGACCTTTTTAAAGAATATTTTCTAATTGACAAACGTGTGTTTTTTAAGAATATATTTCTAATAAGAAAAATATTTTTCTTACAAAACTCAGGCATTGTAGATTAAACAAATATATTTTTTAATTTGAAACATATCCCATGGTTTGCATTTTTGAAGGAATATTTTTCCAATCAGAAACATGTGATTTTTATTTACATTTTCTAATTAGGGGCTTGTATAGGGATACTTTTTTAAAGGATATTTTTGTAAATGGAAACATTTCTATGCGTTAATTTTTTAACATATTGGAAACTGATTCCAACTGGTTTCCAATTAGAAACAGATTACTAGATTTGTATATTTAAATGACTAACAGAGCCAGAACATATTTTCCTATAAGAAATCGATTCCTGTTTTTTTTATAAAAAACGTTCATTCGAAAACAGTGCCCTAAGTGTCAGTTTTTAATAAACATTTTCTAATCAGAAACATGCCCCTTAATGTACTTCGATCTATAGAAGGCATATACAAGATCTTCTTTATATTTTTTCTGACTGGACAATGGAAGACCCAAAGAAGGTAGAAACCCTGTATAATGTTTACTATTTATGAACTTCTGTCTAGAGAACACTTATTGAAGGTCTTTTACGAGTATCTATAGATTACCTATGACACCTTTAAAATTTATCATTTCTATTACGTTACCGCCAATACCTGACCATCGATATTCAACTAAAATGGAAATACCCAGGTCAGTGACATTATGAAAACAAACAAACAAAAAACCTCTAATGACGTTTACAACCACAACTGTCATTATTGCCTCTCCTTAACCAAAGATGGCTTCATTCCAAACGCCTTGCATTTACTTTTTTTGTTTTTGTATTCACATAACGTAAAGTAGGACACTAACGTGACGTTTTTCTCTGTTTTTTCTGTAACAACTGCCTGCTTCCGATTGACAGCCGCGACAGGTGGTGCGGAGAAAAACAAAAACAATAGCAACAAATTTGCATAGTTCGCTTTGAACTTGTGAGCTTAGTTTTCAGCGTATTAGCAGCGTATTGTTTAGAACGCCCGGCGAGTGCATATCTTCAGAATAATGAAACCTCAATAACAACGAACGATAATAGCAAAATATTGTTTAGTTCGAAGTAAATTGAATATGGATTTGTTGTTGTTGTTTTTTACTTTCCCTTTTTGTTGTGTTGTTCTATAGTCGATTTGCATATTCATACATATTGTAATAGGTATGGTTGTGTGTGTGTGATTGTATGTGTGCCAGGTATTGCTAATTCGCGTGAATCGGATCAATTTTGTAATCGCATTAGCATTTTTTTATTTAATCTTATCAAGTGTCTTCGTTGTCATTCATATCCATACATACGTATTCTGTCAAGTCATCTTTTTTAGCTGTAAGTTGAGCATGTTGTTGAAAATTTTGTGTTGGGGGAGGAGTGCGTCCCACAAGAAAAACCAGTAAAGAAAGTAGTAAAGTCAAACGAGACCGACTATATGATACCCTTTACCACTTTGGCTATATTCAAAAGATGCATCCTAACATACCTCGCATTTTTTGAAGGAGCATAGACATGAAATTGAACTAAATTCATATGTGATCTGTGTCTATATGTGAACCGACTTAACCCTACGATCAATAACCAAGTACATTTGTAGCTTTTTATACCCTCCACCATAGTATGGATGGTATATTATGTTTGTTTTTACGTTTATAACTCAACGAAATAATCATTTCCGACCCTATAAAGTATGTATATACTTGATCAGCGTAATTATAAATCCATTTGCCCGTCTGTCTGTTGTAATCACTCTAGCCTCTAAATGAATTGAGATAGACCGCCAAGTTTTGGGATAGACTTGTCTTTTGTCTGCAGGCAGGTCAAGTTCGAAGATGAGCTATATCGGTCCACGTTTAGGCATAGGCCTCGTATAAGGGTAAACCCCCTCCCCCTTGAATTGAGAAAGATCGCCAAATTTTGGAATAGACTTGTCTTTTGTCTGCAGGCAGGTCAAGATCGAAGATGAACTATATCGGTCCACGTTTAGGCATATGCCTCATATAAGGGTAAACAAACTCCCCCTTGAGCGCCCCCTTTGAGGGTGTTAAAAATGAAAGTGAACAAAGAGAAAATTCGGTACATTTTAAAGTTATACTTTGAGGAAGGCGAAAATGCAAGCCAAGTGCCTAACATTTTGAACGGTGTTTATGGTTCCAATTATGTGCAATTTTGGTTTCGTTTATTCCGTTCAGGAATTTTTATACCCTCCACCATAGTATGGAGGGTATATTAATTTTGTCATTCCGTTTGTAACTCATCGAAATACTCCTTTCCGACCCTATAAAGTATATATATTCTTGATCAGGTTAAATTCTAAGACGATCTAGCCATGTCCGTCCGTCTGTTGTAATCACGTTTTCTTCTGAAGTAATTGAGATAGATCGCCAAAATTTGCATAGAATCGTCTTTTGTCTGCAGGCAGGTCAAGTTTGAATATCAGTCCACTTTTAGGTATAGCATAAGGGTACTTTGGGGTTCTTGAGAGCGCTAAAACTTCCTGCATACATCGATCCTACACCCCAACAATGATTCCAAATTCAAATTTCAGGATTTCAACTCTATTGGTTCACCCAAAATTCAATTTGTACCAAATTTAGTAAACAGTAGTACGAATTTCTAAAAACTCCTTACCATAAACCTACACCCCCATAGTGATCCTAAATCCAAGTTTCAGGATTCCAACACTACAGGTTCATCCACAATTCAAATTATACCAAATTTAGTAAACAGTAGTACGAATTTCTAAAACCTTCTTCTTACCACAAACCTACACCCCCATTGTGATCCTAAATCCAAGTTTAAGGATTCCAACTCTATCGGTTCACCCACAATTCAAATTGTACCGAATTTAGTACACAGTAGTACGAATTTCCAAAACTTAACCCAAACCAACACTCCCTAATGTGATTCTAAATCCAAGTTTCAGGTTCACCCACAATTCAAATTGTACCAAATTTAGTACACAGTAATACCAATTTTTAAAACGTCCTACATATTCCAATCCTCACCTCCACAGTGTTCCTAAATAAAAATTTCAAGATTCCAACTCTATCGGTTCACCCACAATTCAAATTGTACCAAATATAGTACACAGTAGTACGAATATCCAAAACTTCCTACTTAACCCAAACCGTCACCCCACTGTGATCCTAAATCCAAGTTTCAGGTTCACCCACAATTCAAATTGTACCAAATTTAGTACATAGTAGTACCAATTTCCAAAACGTCCTACATATCCCAATCCTACACCTCCTAAATCAAAATTTCAGGATTCCAACTCTATCGGTTCACCCACAAATCAAATTGTACTAAATTTAGTACACAGTAGTACCAATTTCCAAACCGATAGAGTTGGAATCCTTGAAACTTAAGGATCACTGTTGATGTGTAGGATTGGGGTATGTATCCTAAATCAAAATTACAGGATTCCATATCTATCGCTTCACCCACAAAATAAATTTAGTACACTTAGTAGAAATTTCTAAAACTTCCTAAATATCCCATCCCCCACATTGCTCCCATAACCAAGCTTCAGGATTCCAAGTCTATCGTTTCACTCACAATTCAAATTGTACCAAATTTAGTACACAGTAGTACCAATTTCCAAAACTTCCTACATACCCCAATTCTACACCTCCACAGTGATCCATAATCAAAATTTCAGGATTCCAACTTTATCGTTTCACTCACAATTCAAATTGTACCAAATTTAGTACACAGTAGTACCAATTTCCAAACCTTCCTACATACCACAATCCTGCACCTTCGCAGTGATCCTAAATCAAAATTTCAGGATTCCAACACTATCGGTTCACTCACAATTCAAATTGTACCAAATTTAGTACAATTTTTTAAAACTTTTACATATCTCAATCTTACACCTCAACAGTGATCCTGACTCCAAATTTCATGATTCTAGCTCTATTGATTCACCTAAAATTCAAATTGTACCAAATTCAGTACCATTTAGTACTCATAAGTATTTATTTCTTAAACTGAATCCTGACCCTAATGCTATCCGCTCTATCGGTTCACCTAAATCCAAACTGTACCGATTATAGTACAATTTAGTACTTTTCGTACACATAAGTAACAAATTTCCAAAACTACGTTCATATCCCAATCCTACACTCCGACGGTAATGTTAATTTCACTTTTCAGAATTCCAACTCGATTTGCATTTCAAAATTAAATTTGTACCAAATATAGTACCATATAGTACTTTTCGTACACATGAGTACACGCTTTAAAAGCCATCTCCTTAAATATACCCTACATCTCAACCCTTATTCTCATTCCAAATTTCAAGTTTTTAGCTCTATCCATTCACATGCTAGGAAATTGTACTAAATTTAGTACATTTAAGTACTTTTCGCAATCTTATAGTTCGAATGTCCTTAAAACACTTTGTTATATCTATTCTACCCTCCATCAGTAACCCTCATTTAAAATTTAAGAGTTCTAACTCTACCGGTTCGCCAAATAAAAAAGTTGTCACATTTCGTACTTTTCGTACCGTATCTGTCACCTTTGGACCAAGAGTGACCCTCACCCAAAATTTCAAGGTTCTAGCTTCAGCCGTTTCGTCTGGGCGTTGATGGATCGTTAAATCGGTCAGTCAATCAATTCACTCTTTTATCAGTATAGATTATATATAGACTACGAAAAAAATATTTATAAAATCCACGCCTTATATAGACCATGAACAAATTATTTAAAATAGAATAGACCATGAAGGGTATACGCCCACAAAGGGTTTGGTGAGTGACGGATGGAAAATCCAGCATTTTGATAATATTACACACTATACATATTTTCTTCATATATAAGCTCATGGACAGGCGATTTTCAAAGAACCATAAAATATCCTTTATCATTTCTAGAAGACCTATAGAATGTTTGTCTGCAAATATGTGCCTGTAGTAAACAATTTGTTTAAAATAATTATTACAAACACTTGTCGGTCTTCCAAGTAGAATCCCACTTGTCGTCGTACTCTAGAAGGTCGTCTGGATTTAACTAATAATAATAACAACTATCAGCTTAGGTTTAATATCGAACAGTTAGGAAAATTATATATTTCTTTTGTAATTAGTTGTCAATTAAAGCCAGAGCTTCCAGAACCAATTATTGGCAAATATTCAATAATTGATTTTGAAAAGTAAAATGTAGACCTGAAAAAATATTTTTTTATTAATATTTATGCCAAATTTCATTTATTTATTGTTTGTGGAAAATCACAGTTTAGATTGACCTAATTGACACCAGACACACTTTTGTCGAAGGATAGACATTTTTGAATTTTTAATATTGTTTTTTATTAACTGTAACGAGACAATGAAAAGTTCAACAATTAAAAGAAAAAAATAATAATTGTACATTTGTAATAAGAAAATAATTAGATGTTGTGCGTCATTGAATTGTAATCATTATATTCGGAATTTGTTATACCCAATACAACACTGTGTTTTATACATATGTTTCTTACAGGCAAAAGGAAACAAGATGGAAGATGAGTATCTATACAAATAAAAAAGTAAAGTGTTTGACCGACAATTCATCAACACCCAGATGAAACGGCTGAAGCTAGAATCTTGAAATTTTTGGGTGAGGTCACTCTTGGTCCAAATGTGACAGATAAGGTTGGGTTTTTGGAAATTCGTACTAGAACGGCACGAAAAGTACTAAATGTGATATCATTTGTATTTGGCGAACCGGTAGAGCTAGAATTCTGGTTTGGTGGTCGTTGATGGAGTGTAGGATAGATGTACCAAAGGGTTTTTGGAAATTCGAACTGTAACTATCCGTAAAGTACGAAAATGTACTAAATTTGGTACAATTCTGTAGCATGTGAACGGATAGCGTTAAAATCTTGAAATTTGGAGTGTGAATTAAGGTTGAGAAGTAGGGTCCATTTAAGGAGATGGTTTTGAAAGCGTGTACTCATGTGAACGAAAAGTACTATATGGTACTATATTTGGTACAAATTTAATTTGCAGATACAAATCGAGCTGGAATCCTGGAATTTGAATTTAATTTACCGGTATTTAACCCTATGTGGCCCAATGTTGCCCACAGGCAACAAAATGTTTTAGAGCTAATATTTAATATACTGGTAGTAGATATATATTCTTTAGATTGCATACGTCAAGGCCTGATTATGGACGACACATATCACAAGAAAAATCTAAAAAATTCAAATTTTTGGTAAAGTTATGAGCTTTTTAATATGGAGAAAGGGCAAAAATGTGTACAGTACTAATTTGTGTATACAGCCCATATTATTTAAATCGCTTCGTATTTGAAATATACGAACTCTGCCGTCAGAATTATTTTTGATTCGTGTAAAACAGAATATAGAGAATAATTTAAAATTATTTTTTCGTCGATTTTGCATTTGGTTTTCTTGATATTGGGCTTTTATTTTTCAGAAAGAATGTACTGTATCTCCCGAATGCAAGGACGTAGCGATGTCAAAATTTGTCCATATCCTATCTAAGATAGTTGCATTAAATCTGTGAACAGAAAATTGTTCTATGATTACGGAAAAAATTTCGGGGCTCAAAGGGTTAAATTTAAATACCGTCGGAGTGTAGGATTGGGATATGAACGTAGTTTTGGAAATTTGTTACTTATGTGTACGAAAAGTACTAAATCGTACTATAATCGTTACAGTTTGGATTTTGGTGATCTTATAGAGCGGGAACAATGAAATTTGGAGTCAGGATCACTGTAGCGGTTTGGGATTGGGGACAGGATTCAGTTTAAGAAAATAATACTTATGGGTAATAAGTGGTACTAAATTTGGTACAATTTCAATTTTAGGTGAACCAATAGAGCTAGAATCATGAAATTTGGAGTCAGGATCACTGTTGAGGTGTAAGATTGAGATATGTAGAATGTTTTACAAATATATACTAATGTGTACTAAATTTGGTACAATTTGAATTGTGGGTTAAGCTATAGAATTGAAATACTGAAACTTGGATTTATGATCACTGTGGGAGTGTGGGATTGGTGTATATAGAACATTTTGGAAATTTGGTACAATTTGAATTGTGGATGAATCGATAGATTTGGAATCCTGAAACTTGAATTTAGAATCATTGTGGGGGCGTAGCATTGGGGTATGTAGGAAGTTTTGGAAATTGTTACTACTGTGAACTAAATTTGGTACAATTTGAATTGTGGATGAATCGATAGAGTTGGAATCCTGAAATTTTGATTTAGGATCACTGCGAAGGTGTAGGATTGGGGTATGTAGGAAGGTTTGGAAATTGGTACTATTATGTACTAAATTTAGTACAATTTTATTTGTGGGTGAACCGATAGAGTTAGAATCCTGAAATTTTTTATTATGGATCACTGTGGAGGTGTAGGATTGGAGTGTAGAGTTGTGGAGTGTAGAGTTGGAATCCTGAAATTTTGATTATGGATCACTGTGGAGGTGTGGGATTGGGGTATGTAGGAAGTTTGGAAATTGGTAGGGGAGACTGGGGCACCTTCGGCATCGGGGCACCTTCGGCAATCGCGTTTTCGATATGAAGCTCTCACCGTACATCACTAGTTTCGATACATAGGTATCGAATATCGAAATAAATAACTTACACAAAGTTTGAAATTTCTAGCTAATAAGCTTATTTAGATACATAGGTTTTTGTATTTTTATGGATGTTTCTGTAATATTTCAATTCCATTTCGTAAGTATTTCGTGTATAAAACTTTTTTAAATTTTTAAGACAATATTATTAAAAAGTGGTTAACTACGATGTGTATTATTATAGAAATATTTAAAAATATAATATTTTTACAAAACTGATCGAAAAAAATGAAAAAAACTACAAAAAGTACATTCGGGGCACATTCGGCATTTTAAATTGGGGCACATTCGGCCATATACAGGTTGTGCAATATTATTTCCTTAAAATGTTTTTGAGTTTTTCTTTAAAACTAATCCTTTAATATGGCTCGAAATTGCATATAAAAGATCAAACGTGCTTATATTGACGAAAATGCGATAGAAAACCCCTATTTCTGATGGTGTGTGCGACCTTGAGATGTAAACGTCCGCCGCTAGAAAATAAAGCCCTATAATTCAAACATTGTGTGGCGTATTAAAACCAAATAGAGCCTTTAGATAATCAGAATTTCAACCAGACTGATAGCGATGACAATTACCCGGCTATGACTATGGTGCCGAATGTGCCCCATCAAATGCCGAAGCTACCCCGGGTTGGGGCACATTCGGCGAATTTGACTTTTTTTACAAAACTGTAAAATTTTTTAACTAATACTATTTTTATATATCTTTTTGGTACTATTTTTCATAATTAAGTGTCAGAGGACAATAATCAGCCATAAAGTTGTTATATATGTTGAATATGTACTGAGATATAGAGCTCTAAAAAAAAAGTGCCGAAGGTGCCCCAGTCTCCCCTACTACTGTGTACTAAATTTGGTACAATTTGAATTGTGGGTGAACCCATAGAATACTAATCCTGAAACTTGTATTTAAATCACTGTAGGGGTGTAGGTTTGGGGTACGTAGGAAGTTTTGGATCTTGAATTAGGATCAGTGGTACTGTGTACTAAATTTGGTAGTATTTGAATTGTTGGTAAACTGATAGAATTGGAATCCTGAAACTTTGATTTAGGATAACTGTAGGGATGTGATACCCTTCACCACTTTGGGTATACTTAACAGATGAATCCTAACAGACGTCGCATTAAAGGACCAGTAAAATGAAATTGGATCAATAAACATGTCATTCTGCAACCGATACTAAATTTTTCATTTGGTCAGATATAGTCTATATCTAAATCTGAACCGATTTCAGGAAACTTAATACATATCATTCTAGACCTAATTCATTACGCTATGCCAAATTCCGTGCATATCGAAAGATATATAGGGACTTTGGTTGACCATTTAGATTAAATATATATGCGAGCTATATCTAAATCTGAACCGATTTCCAGGAAACTTAACACATATCATTCTAGACCTAATTCTCATGGTTCTCAAAAGGAACCATTTGTCTATCTCGTTTCCTTTTGCCTGTTACAAACATATGCACAAAGACATAATACCCTGTACCACAGTGTGGTGAAGGGTATAAAAATAAAGAGTTTATACGCCATAGAAAATCGGACTCCAAAATTGCTTTTCACTTTATTGGACAAGAAACCTGTATTTCAAGTTTTATGAATTGCATACATAAAATGCAGAAATATGGACTTTGGCAACACTGTCTGAACAAGAATTATTATTATTCTTTTTATTTTGTATGTCTTATTTCGACTATCTGAATCGATCTAGCTATATATAACCGTCTATTAATTACAATTTGTAATCAAAGTTCAGGCCGTTAGTTCGTCGTTAAGAAATTTTGTATGTACTTTCGGTTCTTGCCAACAACCACATTAATAGTTTTTTTTCCAGCAATCGGTTAATATATAGAGGATGGAATGGACCAACATCTTGACTTTTGTTAATTTTTCTGGTCACTTTGGAAGCCATATCAAAAAAAAAGATGAACTTGACTTAACGATGTGTTTTGACTTTTTCAACTTGGAGATAACAAATTTTAAGATTGCTAAATATCAGTGCCACACGCGATATTCTAATGTGAATGTGTTCGATCAATAACCGGTATTTCAGAAAGCATTACCCGCATTGTCGTACATATATAAAGAGTCGTTCGGCCAATTGTAGTGATGCATTATCTGAGATAAATCTATAAAATCAGATTACCTATAATGCAAATGATGTCACCCTTGTACGTAATATAAATTAGATTAAAATGTTTTGAAACACGTTTATTAAAATTAAGATCTAGAAATCTTGATTAGCATACACGTTCCTTAAAACTTTTTATCGATCTTATTTTTATTTAAAAAAATATATATTCTATTGCAAAGAAATATCTACAAATAAATGTCTCACCTAAAGTAATTGTGATCACAATTGAACTACACTTTAAGTCTAAAATTTCACGATGCGCAGAATATAATAGAAATCCCTTTGTTATTTATTAATCGGATGATTAGCCAGTTTTACACAAAGTGTACAACTATACAAACATCAAAAATTACAAGTAAAAATGTAATTAGGTTCGCCCGTGACGAACTTTTATATACCCTTCACCACTAGGTGAGCATTAAAAATTTCTAAAAATAGTTCGGGGTCGCCCTCTAAAATACCGAATAATGAGCGTTACCATTATATGGGATCTACCCGGAAACATTGGTCAATATTGATAATATTTGGTAGAGAGATGTTCCAATGAATACCAAACATCTGGGAAGTAGTAGTAATATATATGCAAAATTTCAAAGCTCTATCTGTTATATATTGCGAGCTCTATCTTGACTTTAACAGACGGACGAACATGGACATTTTTAATAAATAATAAAGGTCATGAAAAATATTTTTCAATAAATCCACACCACTTATAGGCCATGAAAAATATTTTTAATATACACTTTATGGGATCTCCGATTAATATTTCGTGGTGTTTCCAACGGAATGCCAAATTTAATATACACTGCCACTCATAATGGAGGGTACCTAAAAAACATTGGGGAAATACTCTGCTAGCGATTACCATCAAATGCACTGTCATTTTATTTTCCAGTGAAAAAGATTAGCTATTTACTATGTGTGTCATTATGCAATATGACTGCAGTGAATATATACTATAATAATATAATTATTATTATTATTATTAAATTTCAATAACAATGATTAACAAAAATTAATAAATAAAATATATTCTGACACGATCTTAGAGGATGAATTCGTTGGGAGTGTGGATTTAATGAAAATTTTGTAACGAAGTATTAAAAACATAACAATGGGTAACTGCATACTGGGAATATCCAACACGTGACAATCATCCCACATATGTGAACATGCCCCAAAAGCATGAGAGAACAATAATTTAAATTGGGAATCACAAAATATTATTTTCTACCGGCAAATGTTATGATGTTGGTGATTGGTGGTTGCATTGTTATTAGCTTTGCTAAATCTACTCTCATCTGCAGCTATA
Source organism: Musca vetustissima (assembly GCF_032173495.1). Taxonomy (NCBI): domain Eukaryota; kingdom Metazoa; phylum Arthropoda; class Insecta; order Diptera; family Muscidae; genus Musca; species Musca vetustissima. The sequence goes on from NW_026879147.1 coordinate 157,314, forward strand.
GATGCAGGATGGTCTCCTGGGCGACTACATCTGTATAATGGACATAGAAATCCAGTATCTAGTACCAGGCGCATATTACTTTTAAAAATTGGGTTAATATATTTTCTCGCTTAGCATGGTTTCTTGGATCGCAGTGACTTTTAAATCTTTAATTCAAGTATCTGTACATTTTTATACCTTTCAAATATTATACTTAAGTTTAATTTAAATACTGATCATTATTTTCCCTTCTTTATTTTTTAGAAAAGAAAACTGTACTTAAAGGCATATCGGGGACATTTTTACCTGGTGAGCTGACGGCAATTATGGGACCCTCTGGTGCTGGCAAATCAAGTTTAATGAATATTTTAACGGGATTTACGTACGTTTTTAAACCATCTTTCACAGCCTTGCCCGTCAATTCAGAACATACACATTATAAAATAATTTCATTTGAAATTTCAGAAAAACTGGCGTTACGGGCACTATCAAATTCGGAGATGCACCAAAGGCCCGCAAATTATGCTGTTACATTATGCAGGATGATCATTTCTATGCCTGGTTTACCGTTGAGGAGACAATGATGTTGGCGGCCAGTTTAAAAATATCGAATGAATCGATGCATATACGTGATAGGAAATTATTGGTAAGTAAATAGCGTAATTGATCTAATGTTATTTTTGAGGATAGACATAGAATCATATATTTTCAAACAATTTCATATAAAAGGGTGGAAAATACCTAATTCTGCCCAATAGACATTAAATTTTGAATAGATTGTCGAACGACATATGTCGGTTCAAGTTAAGAAGGGCCCACGATTGTCAAGATAGTGTAGATATACATCCAAATTATGTTTTCTTCTGCACTTTTGGGCATGTGTTAGTTATCATCGATTCTTGCCCACTTGGTTACTATTGGTGATCTCCGAGTATAGCATTCATACAGCATTATTCTACTGCCTCGGCGACTACATCTGTATGTATGCTATTCAGGCCTGTTGAACCAGAGATCTACGCCTTTACCTTGGGATCTTTCTCCCCTTTAGAACATGAAGATTCCTCCAGAGAGCTGGGCGGCCGAAGCCTGTCCGTAAGGCTATGAATGTTTATATGGTCTTCGTCTCCTCATGAAGATGACCCATCAATGACATGAGTGGAAATCCTGTAGCAGTTCACGGGGCTGCATTCTAGCAGATCTGTATATTCTTCCACTGCGTATCACTTACATTCGCTAACCACACTGGCGCCGAAAATCTACTTCGCAAATTATATCAAATTCCAGTGACTTGCTCACACGACATAAAAAGGCTGTCGAACGTTACACACAATTTCTTGAGGTAATTGGAGGTCGGAATCTGTTAAAAGCAGTTCAAGTGGTGAACAGTTTGGCTTCGGATTTTTGGCGGATATTTTCATTTTCCCCAGATGATAACCTGGGTGGTGCAATTGCCCATCATTCCGATTTTTTGTGTTAACCTCGTGGTAAGATTGGTGTTATAGAATATCAGGGCGCTTCAGATTTATTATATCTGGAAGCCGCTTTTTACAAATATTCGAAAACATTTTTGTTTTCATCCGTTGGGATTTCAACCCGATATTAATCAGTTTTTAGTCCGGTACACTCGATAAGTCCTTCGGTTAGTTTTGTAATCATTACTTTTTTCTTATTTCAGTAGATGACCGGTCTGCTGTAGCCTGTCCTAAGTGATGAGGATGCCATCTATCGTTGCCAAGAAACATTTCTATGTTTATGTTATTTCCATGTGCAGATGATGACGCCGAGGATGGGGTTATTAGAATGTCATAAGGGCTTCATTTTTTCAATAAATTCGAAAAATTTGAAACTCGAAATTCATCGGTTTATAGTCTGGTACACTCGTTGCCTAGAAACAATGCGTCCTTGAATTTTGCGCACTGGTTGGGGTCCATGCTTATTTGGTGTTGCCATTTTCCTCTGGGTGGCGCCCCACACTACTCATTATTATTTTTGTGTTATTTTCATGTACTTATGATTATGGCGAGATTGGAGTTACAATAATGTCATGAAGGCTTATTTTTACAAAATATACGAAACCCTCGCTGAAATAAGTCTTCCTCCCCTATTGGGATTTCAACCGGGGAACATTTTGGTTTATAATCTGCCATACACTTAAGTACCACTGCACTTTACTAAAATTATTAGAGGGGACAAAAATCTTGAGAGCGGTTTAGGGAATTATATAGCCGACCCCGATCTGAAATTTGCCTTTTCCTTTCACATTTTTTAGGGAATATTATTTTAAAATTTTTTTCTTTATTATTTTCAGATCGAACAAATTTTGGAAACGCTAAAATTAACAAAAACAAAGCACACACGCTGCAGTCGATTATCCGGTGGCCAAAAGAAACGTCTATCGATTGCCTTGGAACTTATTGATAATCCTGCCGTATTATTTTTAGATGAACCAACAACGTAAGTCCATAAAATATATATTCATAATTCGTCTTGTTATCCATAGAAGTATTGTTCCAAGTAGTTTATACTTGCATCTAATTATCAGACTTCTGTCCTCCATTCCACTCTTCTAACAATTGAAAACCTATAATCACCCGATGTATTATTGACTATAGTTAAATATTGAAAACGTAATAATCTCTGTCATAAAATTTAATAGCCTATAATTGGTTAATAAATACCCACCCAGTGATTTCAGCTCGTTAAGAATTTTACAGCTTATCGACGACATTGATTGCTATTTATTAACCTGTATAACAAGACGGAAGCTTGTTTCTTTTTTGAACCGGACTCGGAGGTATTTAAATGGACAATGTATGGTTATTTGTTCGACATTTACAACATTTGGAAAATAATAACTTGTGGTACAACTCGAGGAGTAATTATTTGAAATTAGATTCCAGTAAATTCATGAAAGTGCTGGGTGATATACTATGAACACGGGTTCTAAACCTTAAAGTACGATAAAAAATATATCAGAAATAACATGTGAAAATGATATTGACTAATGAGGCCTATTTTGCACATTGTTGACTATCTGTATACGAAGATTTCTTAGAGCATTCCTCAACATTCCGTTTATACGTTAGCTGATGTTAAAAACTGTCCCTATGTATTTTCTTCTATGGAAAGGGTTGTGGTTACTCCACCTAAAGATGGACAGAGTTGATAAGACACCCTGCATTTTATCGGAAATAATGGCAGACATTTTCCGCTGACTAACCATTATCTTAAGATGGTCGAATTTTACCAGTATCTCATTTAACACGTGAGCAGAGGAGTGCTATCCAGCGTGCTGTGTGAACGACTGAAGCCAATGGTCAATAACATTATTGGACCATACCAATGCGTCTTCCGGCCTGGCAAATCCACCATTGACCACATTTTCACTCTGCCCCAGATGCTGGAAAAGAACAACGAAAAATACATCGACACATTTCACCTATTCGTCGACTATAAAGCCGCATTGGGATAAGGTGACTGTTTTTCGTATGACCTTTTTAACATCCTGGTGGAACAGAAATGGCTCTATGTACACCAAACAGCATACGCCGACGACATCGTACATAATAGGGCATACATTGCGACCGGTAACAGCCACCTTTAAACGAAGTGAGAATGTGTTTGTCTAAGTGGGTCTTGCAGTAAATGGCGAAAAGACCAAGCTGGCGGTATCAACGCGCAACACGTCCAGTAAACTCGTACCAACTGTGGAACTTGAAAACTACAGCGTCGAGGTAGTGAACAATTGTATACCGCCATAAACAAAGTTAATAACATCAACTTTGAAATCCGGAGAAGAATAATGTTGGCCAACAGATGTTACTATGGTCTGAATAAACAACTCAAAAGCAAGGCCACCTCTCGCCAGACCAAACTCACACTCAACAAGACGCTGATATTACCCGTGCAGTTGTATGGATCTGAAGCGCAAGTACTCACAAGCAGATGTGGCAGTTCTTGGAGTGTTTAAGAAAAATATGCTGAGGAAGATCTATGGGCCGATCTGCGTCGACAGTGAATATTGCCGTCGAATGACATCTATCCATCTATTCTCGGACATTGACATAGTCAGACTATCGAGCTGCAGCGACTACGTTGACTAAGCCATGTTGTGAGAATAGGTGAAGATGCCGCAGCTCAAAAGGAATATAAAAGCGAGCCAAGAGATGGTTCACGCAGAATGGGAAGACCTCGAATCCGATGGAAATATAAAGTATAAGACAACATCTCAAAAAATGGTCTTTCAAATTGAATGAGATGCGCACAAGACAGACGCGCTTGGAAAACTTTTTTTAAGCCCGTCCTGTAATAAGCCGATATCGAGGAACACAGTCAATATGCAACCGGAATTCTCCATATTCTTCCCAATGTGTTCGATCACCTCATGAGGTATATCTACTCGACAGTTTCCCAATTGACTGCAAGCTCCATTCTTTCGTTCGATGGTTCACTAGAGACTAGCTCAAGCAGGATTGATCTGTACTGAACAGAGTGGTGTAATAAGAATGCATGTTCCCTACCATCACTTCTGATACGACCCTTCTTCACACATTTGTAACCATTGCAAAGATGTTCCGACGTAATAAAGTTTCGCAACGACATCGACATCGCAACGACATCGGACAGGGTTATTAACTTCTAAAGATGGTCCAATATCCGAAGTCACATGACTTCTACCCTCATTCTTTCACTCGATGGGTCACTAGAAACTAGCTTAAGCAGGATAGATCTGTACAGAACAGAGTGGTGGTTTAAGAATGCAAGATACCTACCTTCGCTTCTGATACGATCCTTTTTCATAAAAAAGTTTTCTAAATCGCAGCGATATTGGAGACCTGGCCAGTTGTGACATTCTCCTTATTCCGTTGAGGGCATCCTGCAAAGAGAAATACATAAAAATTGTATATATTCATAAAAACTTGTTCTTTCATTTCTTACAGAGGTCTCGACAGCTCCAGTTCCTTTGATACAATCAAACTTCTACAAAAATTGGCCAGTCACGGTCGCACAATTGTCTGTACTATACATCAGCCGTCCTCGAATATTTACAGTCTCTTCAATCAGATTTATGTGATGAGTCAGGGTTATTGCACCTATCAGGGAACACCAGATCGAACAGTGGACTATTTTAAGTCGTTGGGTTTGGAATGTCCCGCCTATCACAATCCGGCCGATTTTTGTAAGTATTATACTTGAGGAGATATCTTCTTCTGTAATAAATAAATAAAAACATATTGATTTCATTTCAGTACTAGAATGTGTTAACGGCGATTATGGCGACTACACCATGGCATTGGCTGAGGCGGCACAAAAACCCGAATGGCGTCATAACTATAATCGCAGTCGGTCTGCAATTATGGCCAGTGATAAAATTGTTGAGGCCAATACCGGCGTCAGTGTACCCAGCAATGGTAAACTTTTACATTCCGCAACGGATGCTTTTAGTAATCGCAGTAGTAGTCATTTCTATCCACCACCGGAATGGGTGCGTCTGTGGCTGCTGATTGGCCGCTGTCATGTACAAATATTTCGGGATTGGGTGAGTGCATAACCTAAATGTGCAACTAGAAAAAATTAGTAATTTTCTTTTTTCAGTCCCTAACCCACATAAAATTGTTAATGCACATTCTCTGCGCCATTATGATTGGTCTGCTCTTTGGTGATTCGGGTTCAAATGCTGATAAACAATTATCGAATTTCGGTTCATATTTGGTGCATACACTTTATCTATGGTATACCACCATAATGCCCAGTGTTTTAAGATGTAGGTGCAAGGACAACCTCTAACATTGATATATAAATTTTAATTTTTGCTCCTCATTTTGTAGTTCCCCAAGAAATCGCCATTATCAAAAAGGAGTCGTTCAACAATTGGTATAAATTGCGCACATTTTATTTGGCCTCGCTGATAACCTCTACACCGGTCCATGTAAGTCTTTTTTCAAGTGACTTTAAGAGAAGTTCCGTTCGAAATTGATTTTGTTTCAATTTTTTTTTTCAGATTATTCTCTCAACGGTTTATATCACTATTACCTATTTTATGACCGATCAGCCCCTGGAAGTCGATCGTTTCGTTAAAGTGATCTTATCAAGTATGATGGTAACCATATGTGCGGATGGTTTGGGTATATTTTTGGGAACGATATTGAATCCTGTGGTAAGTAATTGTAATTAAAGATATACCTGAAAATAAATATACTAGAGCTTGGGTTGAAACAAGGCCTATTAATAAGACCATCTATGGAGACCAGCTGCTTCACAAGTTTGCTGTCAAAATCCATTTTAGTGAAAACGCAAACAACGTCCAAATTATTGACATTAGACTTGAGAAAAAAACAATTACATTTTCATCTACTAGAGCTGTGATGTTCGCCTCTTTAGTTTATATTTGCTCTCGTTTAGCCAGTTTCTTTTGGTTCATTCGTTCAATGATCGATTGAACTTAGGTTGTGCATTACTTTAAGTAAAGTGTCGCATCTTTCATTTACCAAACTCTTTCGATTCTAAGGCATCGGGTTCTACGATACCGGGTTGACCGGGGTACGGAACTCCACCACAGTCTCCTCATCAGCAGTTCAATATCCAGCACTTTTACCCTGCACGTTGATATTCCTACTCCTGATAGTGCATAATTTCTACATTTAATTGCAACGGTCTTCGAAGAAAAATAGACGAGATTGTTTATATCATGAATCGGAAGAATATCTTGGTCGCGGCGGTACAGGAAACCAAGCTTAATAAAAATGGTAACCTACCGCGGTGTGATGGTTACAAGGTAGAAGTGGAGGGCCTAGGCTATAGCACTACATTCTGAACGGATCGCCCGATTTCTTAACTGGCAGTAAGAAAACCAGCTGGCAAAGATTCCGAGAGTTCAACAACAAGAGCTTCAAAGAACCTTCCATTCCTTCTGATATTTAAGTCGCCCTTCATTTACATTGGCTCAGACCACCTTCCCATAATCGTCTCCATGAGCAGACCACCCGATGTAACCTCTGGACGCCGCAATTTTCTTAACAGTAGGAAAGACAACTGGCAAGGATTCAAACAGTTCAGCAACCAGCGCTTCAAAGAACTTTCCATTCCTTATGATGCACGGATAACAGAAAGACATTCCTGGGCATCATTGCATCATACCTGCTGGTCGAATACCCGATTCCCAGCAAAGACAGTTTGTCGAGCATACCGAGACCGGCAGAGCGAAGCGACGAGTACTACATCATATAAGATCTCTTCCCGAAGAGGAGATACCACCAATTTTGCAATGGGTGATGTTGCATGTGCATCCGAAGCGCAAAGTCATCTAAAGTGTTGGCCCCTGAAGGAATATTCATGGTTCAATTGAAACAGCTAGACGATCCCGGAGTTGAGTACCTAACCCAAGTCCTCAATTTGTCCATAGACAGGGTGGTCGCGCTACTAAAGGCAGACTTTTGTCACCAATAGCGATGAGTAGTGATGCACACGAACATGTATTTGTTGAGGTTGTGCTTAGTGTATTTGTTTAGAAGGTACTAGGGGATTTCAATGCCCACCATGAGCTATGGCATTCCGGTCTAGGTAATGTCCAGAGGGGTACAGCACTGGCCGAGAAAATTGATAGCTCAACATTTTGCACGGTTAATGAGTATGTCCCACGAGGAGAGATTGCCACAGTTCGCCAGACATCACCATTGTAGCACCGGGTCTGATAAATGACGTATTCTAGCAACCCGTCATTTCACTCGGCTCAGACCACCTTCCTATCATCGTCTACGTCAACAGGCCACCCGACTTCATAACATCTGAAAGCAGCACTTTTCTTACCATGGAAAGCTAATTGGCCTTGTTTCAGAGAGTTTAACAATAGCCGCTTCAGAGAGCATTCCCCCAAATCTTCGGGTAGCTGAGAGAAATTTCCGTAAAGTCTTTGCTATTGCTGCCGCTCGATACATATCTGCTAGTCGAATACCTGAAATAAGACCAAACTTTCAAGCAGAGACAACGGTATTGGCCAATGAGCGTGATGAGCTCCGTCCTACGACCCCTAAAGACCTAATGTAAGCGATACGCATTGGAAGAACATTCAAACCTGTCAGAATGTCGCCCTGAGAACTGCGTTAGGGTGCATCCTTATGACACCAGTGGACCAATTATCTTACCCGTACATCGTCACAACAGGATGTTGTCGATACAGTACCTGCTTGGGTGTTATCGCCGGAATCATCCATAGCATCACCTTATGGACAGGATTCCCCCACACAGTAAGCATGTAAGGAGAGACCTACATAATCTAAAGAGAGAGGTCCAGGGGTTCTGTATTAACTGGCTTATCGAGCAGAAATTAGCAGCATTCACACAGGCAATGGACCAATACCACTTGAATGCAGTTCTTGGAGTCCACCCACTACCTCCAGCAGCAAAAGAACGACAGCTGCCTAGACAAACGAGAGCGATTTAGTACTCTATTCACCATTTTTCGAAAAAAATATGCAACTGCCAAGGCAAATCAGGACGTTCTTATTTTTATCTAGGCTGAAACATTATACCCTGTACAATATCATATATGAATATCAGATAAATAATACCATAACATTAGCACTGTTCTAACACCTCCAATAATCTCCAAATTATCGACATTTTTCGATATTTTCCTTATAAATTTGAAAAGTTTTACCACTTTTTGTGTACAGGAACTGACAATTACGACCCAGACTTTCCCTTTTTTATATACCCAACTAATTATTCTGTTGACTTCATTTCATTTCAGAATGGCACCTTTGTCGGAGCTGTTACCACCTGCTTTATGATGATCTTTTCCGGCTTCTTGATTTTACTAACACACATGTCCGATTTTATGCGAATGATATCGTATGTTTCGCCCATACGTTACGGCTTGGAAAATATGGTGCTGGCTATGTACTCGAATAATCGACAGGATACCATATGTCCCGATGATGTTCTATATTGTCATTTCAAGTGAGTGTTTTTTAAATAAAAAATACGCTTCCAAATACTAATTGTAATCGATTATTTTTTTCTAGAAATGCTGCAACGGTATTGAAAAGTTTTGGCATGGAAAATGGCAATTATGGTATGAATTTGGGTATATTGGTACTACAGCTGGTCATATATAAATCATGTGCCTATTTTACCCTAAAGCGTCAGGTTAAACGTCAATAGGGTTTGGAGTTAGCTGTTATATTTTTTGTTTTTTAGAATATGTTTTCGATTGTTTGGTGTGAGGAGTCCGCACAATTAACAATGCCACAAATTAGTATTAATAGACATATGTATATAAAATAATTTATATATATATATATATATATATATGAATGTATGTATGTGTTTTAATTATAAATTTAGTTTTTAAGATTTAGTATATAGAACAAATTGGCGAACAAATTTTACTTTGAACACAAAATTTTAAAATTCGAAAAAGAGACTATTTATCTGAATCTAGATTAGAAATAATTTCGAATATATATTTTTTAATAGTAGACACTATGTTTAATATTATTTGTTGTTGGCTTTCCATATGAGTTAAATTTGACATCAGTACTCAGGACCTTATATTAATAGAAGTGCCTTATTTTCGAAACTGAAATGAAAGATTGTTAAATTTAAAATCTGAAAAAAAATATTCTAATTTAATTCACATGATTGGCTTGTTTATTTAATTTGTTTTGCAGACATTTCGAAATGGTGTTTTTTCTCAAATATTTTTTTTTTATATAAATTTCTAAGTCTAGTTATTGTAGAAATCTCAAAGATAACAAAAAAAGACAAATAAAAAAAATAAATTAGTCAAAATGTATATTGTAGAATGTTATTGTAATTGAGGGCTTTTATAGGTATTAGAATAATCATACATATCGCAACTGGACTGGACTGACTTTTGTCCAAAAAAAGAGGTATTCCCATCGTTCGAAGATAATGTATGACCCCCTAGGGTTGCGATATGTATTTAATTATAATTATATTCTTAGTTTTTTGGATTGTGATAAAATATTATTTAGAACAAATTATATACCTGTATACATATGGTATATAGGTGTATATAATTAAGTTAAATGTACTTATAAATGATGATTTTTGTAAAATATAAGATAAGAGAAACCACCAACACACTGCGAATAATGCACAATATAACCAATGATCGAATGAGAAAAAAATAAATATATAGCATTATATGCAAAATAAATTATTGTTTTACTTATAACAAAAAAATATAACATTATAAAAAATTTAAATCAGGTACCATGGCAGAATGTAATACGCCATGCACAATTTCGTATAAGTGAAAAGAAATGTAATGGCTTTTATGCACACTTTACGTAAAATCGGACGAATATATATGGGAACGATATCTAAAACTGAACCGATCTTCACGAAACTTAACTCACGTCATTATAGACTCAATACGCTATGGTATTCCAAATTTCATCTTAATCGGACAAATAATGGGAGTTTAGAGCACCATTTTCACAAAATCGGACGAAATTACATTCCAGGCTCAATTCAATACGATGTGCAATATTTCGTGTAAATCAAACAGTCATAGGCTCATTGGTGCACCAATTACGTAAAATCTGACGAAAATATATATGGGAGCTATATCAAAATTAGAACGGATTTCAACAAAACTTCGCATACATTAATGTGGACCTATTTCAGAACTCTGTGCAAAATTATGTATTAATCGGACACATATTGGGAGTTTGGTGCACCATTTACATAAAATCGGACATGAATGTATATGGTAGCAATATCTAAATCTTAGCCGATTTCAACAAAACTTCACATACGTCAATCTGTACTTGACTCAATACGCTTTGCGAAATTTCTTTTCAATTGGAGTAAGCTTGGTAGTTTGGTGCACCATTTACATAAAATCGGACAAACATATATATGGTAGCTATATCTAAATCTGAACCGATTTTCACGAAGAATTAAAACACAACATTCCACACTCAATTCAATACGCTTGGGCAAATGTTGTGTAAATAAAAAAACATTGGCTTTTTGTGTTGTGTTAAAAAAAAATCTAAGCTAGCAGAAGACCTTGAATTAAATATTGTAAAAAATCGGCAACTAAACAAGGTCTCTAATTTTCTATTTTAAATCTACGATTTTGGGATGTCCTTGAAACATATTATTTAAAATATCGTCAATTGTGAATGATCATGAAATAGTTTTTTTTTTTTTTTTGTATATATTTTAATCCATAGTGGGTTTTAAAATATATTTTTTAATTATCTTAGAAAATTGTCTTTAATTTCATAGTACGACACGCATGGGCGTAGTGTCGTACGATTTAAAAAAAAAAACTACGCATCGGTCTGCTATTCATTCTATAAGTTCCACGCCGTGTTGTTAAACCACATAGATTATTTTTTAAAAGTAACCAAAAATATTCAAGCCGAAAATGGTCTTGAAAAAAATTCAAGGTAACAGATTACCTTGAATAAAATAACACTGTCCAACACAAAAAATAATTACCGCGAAATTCCAACAGATTATGAAATAGGGGCTAAAAAAAGAAGACATGTGTATCGGCGTTTTGAAAGTTTACGTCGGGAGGTAACCAAAAAAGGCGGGGCAATATTCCCCCTTTTCAAGAATATTGATCATTTTCGAATTATGATTTCTTGAAATCCTTGCATTTTAGGTATATAGTGTCTTCGGCAATATTACTGATAAAATATCGAGGAATATTTTGGTCAGCAACTTCAACCCTCAACCGACTCATTCAAATTCAAATTTGTCGCACAGTGTAATTTAAAAAAAATCGGCATCTGAAAAAAGTCTCTATTTTTTTAATCTATGATTGTGGCTGTCATAAAAATAAATGGTAATAAAAATATTTATTTATTTGTATTTTTTAATCACTGTTAGTGGCCTTTAAAATATATATTTTTTAAATTAGCTTTTATAGATTGCTAAAAAAAGCTCACGCACCAATCTCTTATTAAAAAGTGGACGGATTACGGAAAAATTCCCTCTTATGAAGGTCTCTGAAATGTATTTGTAAATAATAAATGCTCCCCTATGTAGGAGCTCACATATCTCCATTCATATCCATAAAACCCACTTTTGCCATCATGACATGTTCTGTGCCCCGTTCCCAAAATATACTCACCTTGACTTATAATTGGCAACCTTAAATGATCCATAGTTTGTTACTGCTGTTGTTGTTTCAGTGGTGTCATGGAATGTAATACAGGAATCGAATTACACAAATGTATATTGGAGTATTGAATACCTCAGCGTTCACAAAAAATGATGATGATGGATATTGCGGCTGTGGTCTTTGATGTTTTTGTGTCTCATTCTAACCTAATCAGTTGAGGGCTAATGCGAAATAGATAATTTGCAAAGCTGGTATTTGTTTCAATTCTAATTAGAAAATTTACAACTTACATTTAATATTTCCAATTACATTACATTTAAAATTTTGTTGAGACATGTTATTATTGCAATGTCGTTAAATAAATTGTGAACACACATTTGCGCCAATTCCAAAGGAAAGGGAAATTATCTGTTGTTGTTTCCACACACACATTGTAACCTTGTTTGTTGTTGTGGTAACAAGGGGGAATTGGTGTTTGCTCTCCCTTTGTTCTTCTTGCTTTCTATTGTTGAATTTATTATTATTATTATTTTTTAAATAAATGACAATTAAATTAAAACAAAACAGGGAAACACTAAAAATTAAGTTAAATAATGGCCGTTCCTTTGAAGGGACTTTTGAAGAGAGCTAGTTGTTATTTTCTTTTATCTTTTTACTATTGTGAATGATCACAGATGTTGGCAAGCAGGGTTGCATAAATTTGCTTTCATTCATTTGACTGCTGTGTTAACAATTCATAGTGATTGGTGCTTTATCAGTAAATTGATATATTGGTATGTTATTTTTTAAACCGATTTGTTTATCTTTAACTTTCAAAATAAATACTGTTTTTTCCAATAAAAGGTGTTGTTGTGGTATTCGAAATTGTTTGCTACCGAAATACAGGGTAATTGAAAATAACACATAAAGTTTTATTTATTATTAAAAAGTGGTCACTTTTTTAATTCTAAAAAATGCTATATGTTAACTGTTTTAAAAATGAAATATTATAAATAAATATTTACAAAAATAAACACAAGAATATTTAACAATATTAGGGTGACAATACGCCCCCTTTTTTAAAGGAAAATAATATATTTTCACTAGCTACCATTTACAAAATTTATGTCCTCTATCTGTCATCTATTTATATAGTCTGTCACCAATCAATCGATATTTATTTTTGTAAATTAAAACAAAATAATAAATAAATTTTATGAAATGTCAGTGAAATATTTAGAAAATGGTTCAAGGTAGGCCATAACAACTTATAAATAACAATTTTGTCATACTGTGGCTTGTTATGCCAAAGTCATATGCAAAATGTGTGACTATATTCGAAAATCGATTTGTTTGAAGTTGAATTTTACAACATTCGTAAAAAGAAATGTGTGATTTGTAAATGAATCAATACATAAAGCATATCTCCAACTCGATTTTGAAAAGCAAACCCAAAAATCCAAGATTGTATGGAAAAAAATTATTAAAAACATCCAATAATAAATTAAAAAATAAGCAGCAAAACCCATTATAACGAATGATATATTGCCAAATAAATCCTTAGAAAGTAGATTAAAACGGCAAAAAATACTTCTAATATGCATGCCGTTTATTATGGGGAGATTCACTTATTCCTGCTACCGAAAATCTTTTTGAGAAAAAAAGTCATAACGCTAATATACATATAATCCTCATAAATATAGTTTTTGTATCAATTTCATTTTATATTGTCACTATTGTGATTGATTTATTTAAAATTCTAGAATTTTTATTGACGATTCTTGTATTATATTTTCATAATTAACAAATATATCTTATTTAGAATACAACAAAGTATGTTGGCAAATTGTATAATAAAAAATTATGTTTACATATTTCCAATTATTGAACCAAACTAATACATTGGTGTTAACAACAAAAGGTGTTTTTTTTAACTATGTGGTATTTCCGTAGCAACCATTTCGAATATCACAATAATACCTCTTTTTTTGGAAATACCAGTATTTATTTCTATTGAAAATTACAGATAAACCAAACGATTTAAAAAATAACAACCAATAACAATCTACTGCTTGAACACTACTAATCACTATGAATGGTTAACACAGCAGTGAAATGAATGAAACCACATTTATGCAACTCTGCCGGCCAACATCCGTGATAATTCACAATAGTGACTGGATAAAAGAAAATAACAACTGGCTCTCTTCAAACGGCAAGGGACGCTCATATTTTTTTAAGTTCATTTTTTTGTGTTTCCTTGTTTTTATATTTAATTTATTCGTGGTTTATTTAAGAAAAAACTATAAATTCAACAATAAAGCCACCGTTTTATTGTATCCAACTATTGAAAGTAAAAGGAAATAAACAATTGAGAGCAAACAACAATTCCCCTTGGTGCTACCAACAGCAAACACGGTTGCATTGTGTGTAGAAACAACAACAGATAATTTCCCTTTCCTTTGGAATTGGCGCAAATGTGTGTTTGCATATTCTTTAAAGACAAATAAATTGAATATGTCTCAACAAAATGGAAATATTAAATGTAAGTTGTTAATTTTCTAATTGGATTAGAATTAAATAATATTTGCTTGCAAATAACTTATTTCCCAGTAGCATTACAGTGTAGGCCTCAACTGCTTTTAGGTTAGAATGAAACTATTTTTTTTTTTTTGGTTACAAGTAGGCTTTGGTATTGTTACGTTACAAATACAAAGGCACAAATACACCATTAATTTTTGTTTTAATATTTAATTTTCATTTTCATCCAGTACGCAAAATATTGGGCAACGGAAGTTCAACATCAGAAGGACAGCAGCCACAATTGGATAATAATGCAAATGCAACTCTAAGCCCAGACTACAACCAAAAACAGCAGCAGCGACAGCCTCAATATCCATCATCATTCTTTGCGAACGGTGAAGGAGATATTCAATATTCCAATATAAATTTGTGTAATTCGATCCCAGCATTTAATTCCACGACACCACTGAAACAGCAGCAACAAACTATGGATCATTTAAGATTGCCAATTATAAGTCAAGGTGAGTATATTTTTGGGAATGGGACACCTGAAAATGTCAATGATGTCAAAGGTGGGTTAATGGATGGAAATGGAGATATGTGAGTATTTGCATGGGGTAGTATTTTTTATAAAAAAATAGATTTCAAGAACCGATAAGAATGAATTTTGAAAAGAAAAACATCTTTTTAATGCCTTCAAACAGTGTGGTGTTTAAAACACCATTAATAAGCATTTTTTTAAATGTTATTTTTTTATATTTTTTGAACCATGAAAGAAAAAAAATCAGTTCGAGGATACATTTTATTTTTAAATATAAATTTTAAGGACCTTCATAAGAGTGAAATTTGAAAAGAAATATTTTTTAATGACATTCACCAGAGTGGGATTTCAAAATAGGCTTTCAAAAACAATTAATGTTTTTTAGGATTATCCACAGGAGTAGAATTTTAAAAAACAATTTTTTAAGATTGTTGCAACTATTATCCCCAGCGCTAGAAATTTTAAGAATATATTTAGGATTATCAATAAGTTTAGAATTAAAAAAATTAAAAATTCTAAAACAATATTTAAAAAATTGTTTTTAAGATAAGATTTTTTAAAAGCGATTGTTAATATTTCTTTATTACCACCAGGGTTAGAATTTTTACAAATATTTTGTAGAAATATTAGTGTAAGAAAAATATTAGTGTAGAAAATATATATGGGAGCTATATCTAAATCTGACCCGATAATCACGAAACTTAACACACATCATTCTAGACTCAATTCAGTACGCTATGCCAAATTTCCTGAAAATCGAGGGATATAAAGTTACTTTAGTGCACTATTTACCTAAAATCGGACAAAAATATGTTTAAAAATTATTTATTTATTATATTTACATTAACATTTTTAAAAATATTTTGTCATTATTTTTTCTTTAAATTTTTCTTCTAGAAATGCATGCTCTTTGGCCCTTTGGCACAACCACATTCCTCTCGCCAATGATACCAGCCAATGTGGCCCTACCATATGCTGCAATTGCAACTGGACCCTATGCCACGGCAACAGTACCCATTTTCCAGGGCACTCAACAGTGTAATATTGGTTCACCACTTTCTAGCTTTCCAAGCAGCTCCTCATCATCGGCAGCCGGCAGTCAACAAATTCAAATGCCACAACAACAACAACCAGAACGTAATTTAAATGCAGGAGGCACCAATAGTGGTCAAAATACATCTTTAAATGATTCCAATAAAATTAATATTCAAATTCAATGCGTCTCACAAAATTCCCCTATGAATTTAAATACGATTTATGATTCGGCAAATAAATTGAATTTGGGTAAATTTTGCTATTCAACCGCATGCCAGAAGGCCGGCGAGAAGGATAGTAAGGGTAAGATGGATTAAAAAATTATTAGAAATTGAAACGTATTGGGTTTAAGAAGATAATGAAAACTGAGCCTTATAATAGTCAGTTGTTATTGCACTAAATAAAAAAGAATTTTATTCAAGATGAAAGATGAAAACTGAACATGAAAATACTCAGTTGTCATTGTGTGATTGAAACCCAAACAATTCAATTCGTAAATTAAGGAAGGACATAAAAATACTAATATTTCCCTTTCTTTTAGATTCCAATGCTTCTTTATGCAATTCACCCATACCTTTGCATGCTGAGTAAGTAGTTTGAAATTATACTTTTTATAATGGAAAAAATTTCTTTCTCATATTTCAATTATCCACAGTGACAGCGCAGCTGGCGGAGATGCCTCCACGATGAATTTTATGCGAACGAATAGCTCTCAAGCCGCCGGCAATGAGGTTTATCTTTCTCAGGCCCGTTTCAACGATTTAAGACGTTTGGCCCTTAGAGGCAGTGACATTGCTGAAAATTTAGCTAAAACTCATCGAAATCGTCCATGTTTTAAGAAAATCGATAGTCTTTGTGCCCGTTTGAAGCAAGATCTAATACGTCCCGATGGTGTATTGCCCAATATTAATTCTCAAGGAATTGCATGGGCTGTCAAGGACTTTATATTCGTTTTTACGCGCATTATAAATGCATGGATAATAATTAAGGGTTATGTTTACAATACCCCCGAGGGTTTGAATAAAGTTAAGGCGGCTCTCAGTCCAGATTTTGCTTTAGCCTTTGCCGCATGGCAAGATACAACTATGGATTTCATTGAAAGTCTCATCAAATCATTTGTCAACTTGGATAACCTAGTGCAATCACAAAAGAATGCCTATCAAAAATCGGATATATCAACAAACGGTGGTGGTGGTGCTGGGGGTTGCCTAAATACCAGTAACTCCTCACCCATTAAACTTTTATCGACCACACCAAATATTTTACTGGATGACAACGCCTTGGATCAAAATGGCAATTACTTAAATAGAAATTATATTTATACAATGGTCGAAGACTCGGAAGATAGTCAACGTCAGGCCACAGTGAATGGCACCTATTTTAAAACTGGTACCTATAATCCAATTAAAAAAGATGAGCTACTTACCACGGAACCATTAGCGCCATTAATAGCCAATAATAATGGTGAGAATTTGATTCCATCCATAACTCAACTACCAGCTACAAATATTATCGCCTCGGATAGCATTGTACCATTTCAAAATTATTTTAATAATCAAATATTAGATTACTGCCCAAATTTAAATGGAAATTATCAGGCTACGGATACACCTTTGGCAACATTGGAATTTTTAAAGACCAAAGAAAATAATGGTTTAAATTATGATTTGCATGCATTTGAAGAAAATTTCACTGGAGTACACAGTCAAAATCAGATTGTGAATAATCCTCAAGTAAGCAAAACTAATGGCCAAGAATCAAAGGTACATAACCTCAAAGATTGTATTATGTCAATGCAAAATGCCGATATGTTTTTTAAATTTCAATTTACGAAAAATTATGTAAGTTTAATGTAATTCATATGACGAATTATAAATCAGGCTATTAACTGATATTTATTTTTAGAATAATATCTTTAATAATACAGTAACATCTCAGAAATTAGAAAGGTTCAAATTGGAAATTGTAACAAAATAAAGATGGATGGATTTGTATACCCTTCACCACACTGTGGTACAGGGTTTTATGTCTTTCGGCATATGTTTGTAACAGGCAAAAATAAACGAGAACGATCTATGGTTCTTTATGAGAATATGCATAGAAGCACTTTGAGTCGATTTATGCACTTCCGCCCATCTGTCTGTCTGCCCATGTTAAATTTGAAACAAAGTACAGGTAGCATTTATAAACCAAATGAGCTGTATTTTAGCACAGCTCATTTATTTGGCCCAAGGACGAACCCTATTGAAATTGGTGAATATTGTTTCAGAATTAGATATAGCTCCTATATATATTTTCGATTTTATGTAAATGGTACACAAAAGCCACTTTATTTCTTTTGATTTACACGAAATTGTACATAGCGTATCAAACTGAGTCTAGAATGATGTGTGCAAAGTTTCATGAAAATCGGTTAAGATTTAGATATAGCTCCCATATTGAAACAAAATTTGGCATAACGTATAGAAATAATTTCAGGATAGAGTGTTTAAAGTTTCATTGAAATCAGTTCAGATTTAGATATATCTTCCTCGTCTACAAACTAATATCTCCAATAGGCTATAATAGTTCTCTTGGCTTCTTTATATATTTTTTTTACAAATATAATACTTCTAAAATTCCAATGAATGGACGTATTCTAATTTCTAAGATTCTACTGCATATATAGTTTTGAAATTTATTTATAAATGTGTAAAAAATTTAAAATTTAGTTTCCAGATTTTATTAGCAAATATCAAAATGACTTAATGGATATACGCGCAATTATTTTAAAATGTGAAGACCCGAAAAATGGTTATCAAAATGTTACGGAAATTGTTAATGATGTTATGAAAATTATAAATACTGGTAAAGAATTTTTGAAGGTAAGCAACATATGTAGACATTTAGTATAACAATTTGAACAGTATATTATGTTAACAGTTAGAATGATAGAAATGCCACCTTTATTATTTTTAAGTCTATTGGAACCATTTTGTTCGAGAAATGAGCGGTGTTCAACATCAAGAGTCCACTGTGAACTAAAATTATTAATTTAAACTCGTTTTCTTCGAAATATTACTTTATAATCTGAAAACTCGAAGCTCCAAAAGGAATTCACCGTTAATCACATATTTTTATGGGCTTATCAGAATCTATCAGTTTTTTTTATTGATAATAGTGTATTTCTGATATTTACTTTCTTTTTTTTACACTTAGAATCTACTTAAAAATATATTAAGCCAACCCTATATACACATGTATACATATTTATGTCATACTCCATAAAGGTGTGTATGTATTAAATTTCTCATCCGGGTTCTTGAAGGTTAAATACCATTTCCGCGTTCCTTGGAGATAAAAATCCAAATACAACACTTCATAATTCTAGTCTTCTAAATGTAACGAATTTGAAATGGAATTAGAAGCAGATTCATTTATAAAACCTGTAATCGTTTAGTACCTTATAGATATGTCGGGTTATGACATTGTAAATTTTGATAATAATAATATGATAATTTGTTACCCAATGAGAATTCAAAATACTAAATTATAGCTGATTTGGTTACCGAATAATAGGGGATACTATTGTATTACCGAATAATGGGGTGGTACCATTATATTACCGAATAATGGGGGGATACAGGATTTATCGTAAGAAATTTAACCATCTTGAAGTTTTGTTAGAAAGCTGTGTCACCCAATGAACACTCAACGTACCAAATTATAGCCAATTTGATTGACTAAAACTCAAAATGGTCCAACATCTAGAGTAGACAGTTTTTTTATCTCTTTAAAAACTGGAGGCAGTTCCTCCTCCAGCTAGTTCACTATTAGAATAGAAGGTATAAGACCATAAACCATATGTACGAGATAAACGAGATTTTCTAATATTTTTCGTTAGTTCGATAATATAACACGTGGCAAGTTAAGCGAAAGCTTAACACAGCGCCATTTTGTATTTTTTTTAGCCCGTAGACGTGATTAACCCTGCGTCTTTCTTGTGAGCCGTCCGAAATTGGAGTAGACAGTTTTAATATACTCATAGAGCTTTTCGTATAAGGGATATTTTTATGCAATTCTCATTTTTCTGCAACATTTTCGAAAAAAAACTCTAAATAAACATTCGAAAATGGACAGAAAATATGATACTTTTCAGAAATTTAAATAAAAATCAAAATATGGGATAAATCTTTCTCTTCATTAAAGTTCTGCCTGACATTCATATATTTGTAATCTTTTTTATATCATTTCATCAATTCCCTTTTTAAAATTAGGTTCGTTTACTCAATAATTTGTAAAAATTCGTTTACCCAAAAGTCCAGTAAAAACGGGTGAATTGAGAGAGTAGATTTAAGAGGTGTGTTACTGAGTATTTGCAAATTCTTACAAGGAAAAATGTACTCAGTAAGAATTGTCTTGTACCATCAGCTGATATTTAATCAGCTGTTTTGTTATGTTTTGTAAACAAAAAACAAAAATTGTTCTCGAGCAAATTGATTTAATACTGAAATTTGTCGGTACCTTTATGTAGGGGACCTATAGTGAATAATTTTCTCGTTGAAATAGCTATAATTTGACATATCGGTTTCCTGGTAAAAAAAACATATTTTCAGAAACTATTCATTATACCTGAGTTAACAGAAATATCCCGTTTAATTCTTAGTACGTGGAAATTCCTTCCCCAGTTATTTTTCGGTAGGGGTTTAAGACTTAAAAAATCGAAATTGTTTAATAAATGATATACTATTTAAATTTTTAAGTATTTTATCATTATTACTTCTCAATAGAAACATTTTTTTACGATTTCTATCATTCCACTACATTAATTTTCAGTGATCTTTTAGAGCTTCAACGAGTTAAGTAGTTGGTAGTTAGTAATCATTTCTTTGGATAAATTTGTGTTGTGTTGTTATTGTGGCGGAATTCGATATTCTGATAGCGTATTTTGTTGTATGATCTACTCAAAAAAAAAAAACATATGTTGTAATAAAGATTAGGGTTTTATATGGAATATGAAATTAAATAGAATAGAGTTTGAAAATTATTTAATATTAAAATAGATAAATAATTGAGATCAAATAAGGAGTAACGCTTTTTTTATTATAGATAAACCCAAGAGGGATTTATATGGAATATGATTGGGAACTTAAATAGAGTTTTGAAAATGATTTAATATTAAACTATATAAATAATTGAGATAAAATAGTGAGATACGTTTATGTTTATTATAGATAAACCTAAGAAGCACATAAAAACCTAACTATCTACAAAATATTAATTCTGAAGACCTTATTATTGATTATGATCAGAGTTTAGAGTTGATTCCTTGATGGTTTTTTAAAGGAGTAACAAATATATATGATTTTTATATTGGTTCCCTTTGGGTGAATGAGTTAGGGACAATTTAATTTCATAAAAAAGGAAGTTTATTTTTTACATATATTTTTATTATAGAAAACCTAATTGGAATAAAGGCCTACAAATATAAATTCTGTAGACCTTATTATTGCTTATGATCAGAGTCTGTAGATGATTCTTGGTGCTTTTTTTAAAGGAGTAAATGATGCCATTTTTTTCCTTGCCCTTGAGTTAAGAGTTATGAGAGAGAGAATGAGAGATTTGGGGACAATTTAATTTCTTAAAAATTGGTGTTCATTATATCGATATAAATTAGAAATATATTCTTCACTGATAGTAATATAATTTAATGAAAATCTGTGTCCATCCATAATGAAACTTAGGGGATATGTTCTGAGGTTATGATCGATCCCTTTTGTTCAGGGGAAAATTACCTCAAATATTTTGTTTATTTATAAAAAAAATCAGATATCGCGAAAATGTATTTGCATTTCTTTAGCGAAGTAATATCCAAAACCAGTTGCGTTGACATCATTGTTAATATTTGTGGCTAAAAAACAAAAATAACAATTAAGAGGCGTTGAGGCGTTGGCATATTTTTTCATCCACACTCCGTTATTGATCGATTGGTGGTCTACTAAAGATTAAATTAAAACGAAATAATACGAAAAGTTATTAACAAATAAATATATCTATTCCTATACATAAGATTCTTATACGAATTTATCTTGCTAAAAAAGAAACACGGAGTTAAAAAGTGATATCTGAAAATATCTTATTGGGCATCGGAATAAAAAATGTTGCAACTTGTAATTGAAAACGAATAAAAAAACAGAATTTGCAATTGAAACTGGATTACCAACAACATACCATAAAGAAAAAATAAAACCAATCGAATCGACAAACCAACCAATCGACCACAATAGCCAACCAGGGCCATCATTGACGACTAGTAAAGATCAGTTTCAAGCTTCCACGGCGACGGCTAGATGAACAACCAATCGCAATTACAAACAAACATACGTGCAAACATATATGTATGTAGCCAACATCAAGCTGATGTGTAAGATGCGTGTGCCCTAATAACTTTTGAAAAAAAAGAAGTTTAAAAAAAAAATTACAACAAAGAAGAAAATATTGAGTGTGTGATAATTACCATAATTTCAATAATTTTCAAATAGATAATTACAATGGCTACCTTTGCAGATTGTTAGGTCCAGCGTATAAGTTGTTAAATTGTATAGCAGAAATAGAAAAAAATTATTTGAAGATCGAACATCCGCCCCCCAAAAGAAAGCAGTGAAATATGCATCACCATCATCCCCATCCCCCAGCTGTTGCTGCACCCGGAGCAACAACAACAACATCGAAGTCTTCAACAAATTCCAATACACCGGCCGTAGGTGCAACAACAACATCATTAGCCATACCATTACAACAAGCTGCAAGTACCACAACCAGCAGTACACAACCTCCGCCACCACAACAACAACAGCCACCCACTCATCGCCGACGTAAGAAACGTCCCAATTATGGCACCCGAACCGTTGAGGTGCGACGTGGTTATAATGGTTTTGGTTTTACCATATCCGGCCAACAGCCATGTCGTTTGTCATGCATTATTGCAAATTCACCAGCCGATCAGGCGGGTCTACGTGCTGGAGATTTTCTCATCTCCGTAAATGGTTTGAATGTCTCCAAATTGCCGCATGAGACAGTGGTACAATTGATTGGAAATTCTTTTGGTAGTATTCGCATGCAAATTGCCGAACATTATTATTCGGATAGTACGGATGAAGAGAATGCAGTGGCGGCTGGTGTTATGCCAACAATGCCCCATATGGGACCCTCTCGACCACGTTATATCTATCATAAGACGAAACAACAAAGGCTGCGGCATCAATTGCCACAGACAAAGAAATATTTTGATTCTTCGAGTGTAGCAGTGCCGTCGTCGTCTAGGACCAGCAACACTACTGGCCAGCCGTTGAAAAAATTGCCTCAACCTTTGATGAAATCAATTTCTATGGATGCTGCTGCGGCCAGCAAACGTTTCGTAAATGAGAAATTGGTTACTTCGGAGGAGTTAGCACCTCCTGCTGCTGCTGGTGGTGGCTCTCAATCCCACTTGCAACATCAACAACAACAGGCTGCCGCAAATTTCCGAGCCTTAGTTATGCGTGGACCCACCAGTGCCGCCCTGGAGTATCGCGCCATTGTTGGCTATTTGGGTACCATTGAAATGCCCAAACAAATTGCCAACAGCAGTAAACTGCAAACCGTACGATCCTGCATACGCAAGCTGAGGCAAGAAAAACGCCAACCCACAGTCGTCCTGATGATTATATTACCCGATTGCCTGAAACTGCAAGCCAATAATGGTAAAATCTTGGCCACATATCCCTCGGCCCGTTTAAATTATGTTAGCTCTTCGTCGGAAAGTGAAAATCGGTTCTTTGGTTTGGTTACCAGTGCTGTCTATAGTCCTCAGCTGGATGATGTTGATGATGATGACGAGGAAGAAGGGGATCCGGAAGAGCTGCAGGGTGAAAGGAGCAGAAATCACAATGGTGACAATGCTGCAGATGAACAACAAAATTCCCGAAGACCACCGGCACCACCAAACCTAACCACTTCGTCAAGTGTCGACAGTAATGTCATCATCTCGAATTCGTGTCATGTCTTTGTGGTCGATACCAAACTCTGTGAACATCAACAACACTTAGCCAAAGCCCAAGAATTTTGCATAGAATGTACCAAAGATCCCATATCGAATTTATGTCTAGAATTTCCCAATAATTCGGAATATGTGGTAAATTTAATACGCAGCATGTACACCATGCGTATTGTACCGCCCATAACACAGCGATCCATATCCGATGATCCCACAATGCATGGTGGTGGCGCAGGGCGTAATGATAATATTGCCCACTCCCCGCAGCCGAGTAATCACAGTGAGGTATCGACAACAACATCGAATTCTGATTCTGGCATTGGTTACAATAATGATTGTTCCAATGTAACGGATCGCATAGTTTTGGTGGATTTTTCACTGCACAATGCAGGAGCTCGAGGTGGTGGTGGTGTGAGAGCCCCATCTGGTGGTGGAGGAGCTGCCGCAGGCAATCATAATGTAATTATTTCACCCAAACGGCCACAAAATATTTGTGAACAAAATATAAATTCCGATGAGATACCCTCCAGCAGCAAGCATCACATTCCAAACCCACATCGAATGGTTGCCACAGAATCTAAAATTAACTACAATAGTCCGGGGCGATCATTAATGGTATCCCGTTCCTGTGATGATGTTTTGAATTTAATTGAACAAGAACCCGATGCGGATGATGGACACAATTTAGATCCACTAACATCGGTGGTGCCATTTCAACAATGTTATGCCTCAATGGATGATATATCCCTGCATACAGCCTCCATGGAAAATGAGGATAAAATTGTGATAAGCAGATCTACGAAGCCTGATAACGTAAATCCCCTTCATATAACTCTAACAAAAGCTGATAATGAGAAGAATTCGAGACATTCTAATGAAGGTAGAAGGAAATCCCTGAATCTAAAAATTCCCAACTCAAATAGTTTACAAAATCTAACAGATATCAGTGATACGACCACCTCTCCCCTAAATACAACAACAAGTAAACTAGCAAGTACACCCGATTTATCGCGAACAGATTTTCCCGATGGTTTATCCACCTTTGAAAGAGGTTGGATACAAAGCTCTTTGCGGACACCTCGGGCAGATAAACACACCATACATTTGTCAGCACCAAATCCCGAGGACGATGATAGCCAAGACCAGTTGGATTTACAAAAACACTATAAAAGTCCCAGCCTCAGTAGATCGGCCTCAATGAACAACGGTGAACGTAGCTCGTTTAAGAAAAAACTAAGCGATTCTAAGAGCAACGTAAAGAAGGGTCCCACTTCCTGGGGTACATCTATTGAAATACTGCTTGCCGATCCAGCGGGGCTGAAGACCTTTGCCGAATTTCTAAAACTTGAATATGCTGCTGAAAATATTTATTTTTGGACAGCCTGTGAACGCTATCGCCATATCGAATCGGAAACGGAACGGCGTGATCAGGCGCTGGAAATTTTCAAAAAACATTTGTCCAGTGGTTCAATGGAACCGGTCAATGTGGATTCACAGGCTCGCGGTTTGGTGGAACGTAATTTACCCCTAGCCGGACCGGACTTGTTTCATCCGGCGCAAAAACAAATTTTTAATTTAATGAAATTCGATAGCTATCAACGTTTCCTGCGTTCGGAACTATACAAACAATGTCTGCAAGCCGAGAAGAAGGGTAAATCATTACCCTATTCGGGTGATAACTTGGATGATCTGCTCAAGACGACAAATTTTTCAGAAAGTGCCTCATTAAAGTTAAAGAAATCGGCAAGCAACGCCGAAGAGGGGCGCCCACGTAGAAGTCTATTGCCATGGCATCGCAAAACTAGGAGTAAATCACGTGATCAGATAGCCCAGGATAATAACAAGGAATCATCGAATTCAAAATCTCAAAGCTCCCATGGGCTTAAGCCGAATGCCATACATGGTTCTGCTTCGTCGCTGACATCCTTTGATGCCTTGACATTTAACAATAACATGGCCCCCAATGATTTGTGTCGTATCAAATTTCCAGATGGTGCTACTACCATGGTACAGCTGAAGACGCAGGAAACGGTGGCCGAATTGGTGGAACGTCTAATGGAAAAACGTAGTATACGCTATCAGTTTTTCGATGTGACCATTAAAGGGCCACCCAGCAAATCAGTGGATCTGAAATCTCTGGCCAAAGAGTTGGCCAACAAAGAGGTGGAAATCGAACAACGAGTTGCTTTCAAACTGGATCTACCCATACCAAAGGTTATATCGGTGAAAAGTAAACCCCGGAAACAACTGTATGAAGTGGTGCGACCCATACTACAAAGATATCACATAAATCCGGAACTGGTGGAGGTGTTAATGCGTGATAGCCAAACAAAGGTGGATCTGACACAATTGGTGACGTCCGTCAATGAACAACGTCTCCAGGTGGTTTATAAAAAAGAGATGGCATATCATCGTAAGGCTCCCACCATAACGAAAAATTCAATAGCCGAGGGTCTGCAGAGCACACAGACCACATTGGATGCAATTACCAATAAGGTTTTCAGTGATCTAATGCAAGTCAAACAGAGTCAGGAGGAGGCTGGCGGTGGGGCAGCAATGAAACCCAAATTCGATCAATGCTCAACAAAATCCGAAGAATGCCCCTCGGAAAGTTCATCGTCATTCTTTAAGATACGTAAACACAAAAGAGATTCAATGAATAACAATGCGGTAGCAGTTTCAGGAACAGCATCCGCGGCAGCAGGAGCATCGCGTAACAATAAAACATCGAAAAAGTTGAACATTCTACCATCATCACAATTGGTTGGTGAAAATAAAATCATTCCGAATAAATTAATAAAAACGGGAATAAAGCTTCCGCTACCCTTAAAAGGGGTTGATAAACAAGATGATCTACTGGAAGATTTAAAACGGGCTCAATTGGCCCGCTTGGAAGATCAACGGGGCACGGAAATAAATTTTGAATTACCGGAATTTCTGAAAAACAACGATACCACGACGAATCAACTAAACAAATCGAATAATAGTGGAGAAAATGTGAACTCGAATGAAGAACAAAAACCAGAAACACCAATTGAGAGGCCACCACAGCCGGCACCTCGACATTCCATTAGTAATAAGTCGAAAACAATTACCACACCCACATCTCCCATAAAAACCGGTGGCGATTCAGCAATTGATAACAAATCAGAACAATTGGATAATTTTAATACTCCCGCAAAGGGTCCACCACCTTTACCACCCAAACCGAAAGTTCTGCCCATAAAACCCTCAAATTGGGGTGTCAACATTGCCCAACTCAAGCAAATGTCGCCGACAACACCACCACCACCTCTCCAACCATCGCCCACACCCTCCATCGCATCACCCCAATTGACAAATGTAAATGTTGTTGCTGTTCCCGCCACTTCATCAAATTCCAGTCCAAATGGTCGTTGCGCCTATTTGGATCAACCTAGTAGTAGTTTTGTTTAAACAACAACAACAATTGTTTTGTCCATTCCGTCGTAATGTATTTTTAATTATTTTAACTCCTCAATGACTTTTTTGTATACATTAAATTAAATGTATTTTTGTATATTTATATATTAAAAAGAAAAAAATATATAGATATATATTATTTAAATACATTTATTTATATATCCAATTTTATAATAATCACATGGGAAAAGAAAAAAAGACTTAAATAAATAACAAATTATATTGAAATGTTGTGGATGTGATGTTTTAATATGGGAAGAGTCTTCATAAGATCTTTGGGTTTCCTATAAAAAGAATATTGGGTATTCTAAAAAGAAGGCATCTAGGTCTTCTATAAGAATACTTCTTGGGCTTCTATAAGAACATTTTTTGGCCATCTATTCTTGGACATCGACATAGACGTATCTAGCTGCAGCGACAACGCTGCCTGCTATGCATGCTCAAAAGGCATATAAAAGCGACCCATCGCATTTATGATCCGAATTGAATGAAATTTAACTCATTTATTCAGCCCAAGGACGAACCCCATTCAAATTGGGAAAAATTGGTTCAGATTTAGAAATATATCCCATATATATTTTCGTCCGATTTATGGTAAATGGTAAAATGGTTATGGTAAATTTGGCACGGCATACTGAATTGATCCTAGAATGATGTGTGCTAAGTTTCGTAAAAATCGGTTCAGATTTAGATATAGCTCACATATATATTTTCGTCCGATTTAATGTAAATGGTGCACCGAAGACCCTATATGTTCTTCGATTTGCACGAAATTTGGCATAGCGTACTGAATTAAGTCTAGAATGATGTGTGCTATGTTTGGTGAAGATCCGCTCAGATTTAGATATAGCTCCCAATACATTTTCGTCCGATTTTACATAAATGGTGCACCAAACTTCTAATGTTTAATTTTGCACAACGTATAAAATTGAGACTTGATTGACGTCATTGGGTTTTGTTGAAATTGGTACAGATGCATTTGTACAATATACCCATACTGGTGAAGAGTATCATATAGTCGGCCCAGTCCGACTTTACTACTTTCCTTACTGGTATAAACTCGGCTTATGGAACTAACGTTCTGTCGCAAGACAGCTAAGAAAGTATAACAAGACCTTTTAAGCCTTCTATAAGAAGACCTTTTAAGTCTTCTATAGGAAGACTTTTGAAGTCATCTACATAAGAAGACCATTTCGTCTTCAATAAGAACACCTTTTTGGACATCTATAAGAAGACCTTTTGGTATTTAAAAAAAAAAAAATCGGTCTGATATGAAAACCCATTTTGGTATTCTATGTGACGACCTATTGGTTATCTATGAAACGACCTATAGGTCATCTATAAGAAGACCTTATGGACATCTGTGAGAAGACCTAGTGATCTTATTTTCAATAGCATACTCGAGTTTTAGAAATTCATGCAAGTAGTATTTCAGTGGATGTACTGCAGAAAGTGAGACCCTTTTTCGTATTGGTTTTAGAATCGGTTCGTTTTTTTTTTCTTAATCGATCTACGATCACTGTTGTTTATTGAGGCAGCATCCATTGAAATTGATTTCATCAAAAGTTGAGGCAATTTTTTTAATGGCTGGCCAGTAGAGCTTGGCCTAGACGACGGCACTGCTACAATCGAAGAGTCATGCTTGTTTGTGGCAATTGGTGCCGCAGCCTTTGTTGCTTTGACTTATGATAAATATAACGAGAGGAATTGTTGACATACCACCACCTCCGCCAGCAGCCACTGTATTCTCTTCATCCGTACTATCCGAATAATGTTCGGAAATTTGCATGCGAATACTACCGAAAGAATTCCGAATCAATTGTACCACTTCCGAATCAAACCATTTACGGAGATTAGAAAACATCCAGCACGTAGACCCGCCTGATCGGCTGGTGAATTTGCAATAATGCATGACAAACGACATGGCTGTTGGCCGGATATGGTAAAACCAAAACCATTATAACCATGTCTCACCTCGGCGATTCGGGTGCCAAAATTGGTCGTTTCATACGTGTACGTTGAATTGGAGGCAGTTGCCGCTGTGTGTACTGTTAGCCTACATATTAGAGAGTGGATATAATATTGAAGTCCTTGACCCTATGTGTTAGGTCGCTACATCAAATAATGGAATTATAATAATAAACATGTTTTTAAAGTACAATGGTTCTGAACCTCTCCAACAGAATAGACGCTAAGATATCATTAAGATAATACATTGTTAGTTTTAAGCTTTTGGAGTAGTTTATGTTTTGTTGTTCTTTGAATCGCTTTTGGCCTTTGGGCTAGATTCTCGTTCATGAAATAAATTGAATTGAATTAAATTAAATTAGTAGAGCTCTGAAATTTACGTCAGGTTACGTTGATTATGAGTTGGGCAATACATTCAAAAGCCCACCACAATATCCACTTCGACGGAATTTTGTACCCCCATAAAATAATTTCTAAAAAAAATAAAAACTCATATTTTTCTTAATTTTTAAGAAAATCAACATTGTATTCCTTCCAATCCCACAGACGTGGCTTTAATTTAGCATTGCGGATTCCTGGTGAATCAAATATCTTCAGTCCCTATATATCGGAATATTACCTAATTTGTTATGCCTTCTTTTATGTTTACCCTAATATTTTTATTTTCCTTATCTTTTTTGTTTTCATCTCATCTCATTAGACTAAAAACGATGACAAATTTGAAAAAGCAATTAATAAATTTGAAGCAGAATTTAATAAAATAATTTCTGAACAGAAATTCTAAAATAATTCACACACACAGATTCAATGGAAAATCAAGCAAGTATTATTAGCATTAAGATGTTGATAAATTTTCAATAATTATTAGGGCTTAATTATTTTTATATATTTTACAATTTAAAAATTTAAAAAATCATAATAAATTGTTTTAATTTTTATATATATTTTAACGTTATAAACATTTATTGCCACAAGTTTTTATTAATAAAAATACAAATTATTTTACAAAACAAATAATTTTACAAATACAAATAATTTTTTAAATGAAATTATTTTCTAAACCATCAAACAAATTTAAGTTCTCCAAAAATTATATATCAAATTAAAGTTTTATTAATTAAATAATTTATTAATAACAATGCATTCGAATATAATCACATTACATATTTTTAAAGTTAATTTAAAATTGAAGTAACCTCAACAATTCTATATCAAATTAAAGTTGTATGTTCATTTTGAAAAATATCCACTGTATGTTAATTTTTTTAAATTATAAGTTATGAAGTAGTTTTTAAGTGCTAATTATAAAATACAAAATTTATACAATGGTTTGTTAAAAACAATGTATTTGGATTACAAAACAAAAAATCTCTCACTTATTAATGTTGTTAATCGTATGTCTATAAACTTGTGTTAATGTTTATGTTCTAAAAGCAATTAAATATTCAGTTTAGAATTTAAAAAATATTTTTAATTTGTAATTGTTGTGGAATTGAATTCATAGACTACATACTTAAAAAATATATTTTAATTTTTGTTCAATTCGAAAATTATTTGGCTGTTTTTTTCCTATAAAAAATGTTGTTTAAGTTTTCTAGTTTACTATAAGAATCTACTGGATTATATCGATCCGATGTGGTGCTGTTTGGAATATATTCGTCGTTGGAATGTACAGTCTACCTTGAAGGACGACTCCTTAAAACCTTACGAAGCAACGTGCCTACCAGTGTTTAAATGTTTGCAATCAGATACCTGGGCGCCTCAGTATAATATTAATAATAGTACCAAGTCCTTGAATACATTATATACTCCAGTTCTCGATGACATATGGATGCTAAATCCCTTTAATGAAAATCAAAAAAAAAACAGAAGTTTAGGCTTCAGCACAAGTAGGTATACTAAAGCCCTGTGTACAATTCTTGTCTTCTTTTCTAGACAGAATGAGTCCCTCTTTGTACTGATCCAGGGAAGTATTCCAGTTTATATATAGGACAATACCCAACCCAATGAAAGGCGAGGATGATAACTGTAATATGGACGTAATCGGAGTGTCAGACAGGGATGCAAATGGCAAAAGTTCGAAATACAAATAAGGGTATGACAAAAGAAGGACGATATTATATTGCCTACGAATGTTGATAATAATCCTAGTTCATAAACGAATTGGTATTCTTACACCTTAAGGAAGCAAAAAAAGAATAATGCAATAACGACTCAAGGGTACTATTACAATTCCCACTTCGTATACAGTTGGTATCCCTGTCTAAACCTCTACCAATGTGAAGACTAAGTCAGTACACTATTCAAAATTTCGTGTAAATCGAAAGATATACAGGGACTTTGGTGTACCATTTACATTAAATCAGACGAAAATATATATGGGAGCTATATCTAACTTAACACATATCATTGTAGACTTATTTCAAACCGATTTTTTCCAATTTCAATAGGGTTCGTCCTTGAGCCAATTCGGATCGTAAATGCGACCTGTATTTTGTTTACAATTTAACATGGAAAGACAGTCAGACGGACATGCATAAATCGACCCAGAAAGTGATTCTATGCGTATTCTCGAATGGAACCATGTGTCTATCTCGTTTCCTTTTGTCTGTTACAAACATATGCACAAAGACATAATACCCTGTACCACAGTGTAGTGAAGGGCATAAAGATGAGATCGAATGAGAACCACGTATGAATCAAGTGGTAATGCTACACATGAAATAAACCACCAAACAAGAAGATTAATAACGATGAGCGTATCATCAATTCTTATTGCCTTGTTGTGTATCTTCTCGGCCGACCATCGAAGTTTACAGTTTGGTGGGATAAACCTATTTAAGGGGTTCACGGTTAAAAACTGCGGGAATAAGGTATTTAACGACGTCCGCAGTAAATAAACTCAACCCCTATTAAGAAGCCAGTCAAGAAATTACGCATGGTATGGTCACCTCTGTGTAATTTCCACATCTTCAGTAACTTTACAGTCTCCAAGACCGCTAACGAGAACAAGCTAAGAAAAATAATTAAAAAACATTTTTTACATAAAGTTTTGGTCGTAATTCGTTGGAATTGGTTCGATTCGAATTTTACAGAAACAGGACGTAAATTGGATTCTCCCCGTGTGGTTGGACTCGTGACAACGAAAACATCTCAGTATATCTTCCATACCAGAAGTCTGACACATCACGTATTTTATTACGTAAGTTGGTCGAGGATGTGGGAACGCAAGCATACTAATCCTACGATGTAATGCGAACTGAGGAAGCAGTGATACGAACTTCAGAGGTGAGTCGGTTTTCTATTTCATTCTAAACAATTATCTCTCCAAAAGCAATAATGTAATATTTTTGTAAGTAGATGAAGGATTGATGTCATAGACATCATTCTTACACTTGTGAACAGCGACGAAGTTTTAAATTGGGTTGTTTCTTAAGAATGTTCTTTTTCGGATCGCAAGATGATATCGTTTACATTTTTATACCCTACACAACTATGTTGTTAGGGTATTATAGCTTTGTGCAGCCCCAAGAGTTTGTATCGCCGCGAAATATTGGTCCTAGACCCACCTTTAAGTATACCGATCGTCATATCTCGACTAGCTGAGTCGATCTAGACATGTTTGTCCGTCCGTCCTTCCGTCTGTCCATTATAATTTGTAAACACGTTACAGGCCACAGTTATGGACCAATCTTTACGAAATTTTGCAAGTAGGATGGGTTCTGGCCAATGAAGACCCCTATTGTTTTTGGAAAAGATCGGTTAATATTTAGGGGATGAAATGGACCAAAAACTTTATTTTTGTCGGTTTTTTTGGTCGCTGCAGAGGCCGCAATTATGGCCCAAACACCGCGAATTTTTGCATGGAGAAGGGGATCGGGCCAACGAATAAGCATGCCTGTTTTGATAAGGATCGGTCAATATTTGGCGGGTCAAATGGACCCTGACTTTTGTGTGAAAAATTACAAAATTTGTATTCTATAGCGTATATATTTACTCCTGAAGGACATAGGCGCGAGGAGTTGATAGTATATTCAAGAGGAGTGGTTGGCCTTTAAATTGATACCAATTATATGTGGGAGTTACACTTAAATATTTACAGATGCTTACTTATTCAGATATTATTTAGTAACCCATTACCCCACTGGAGGGCGCAAATATAGCGCTGAGGTTCCAGTTATGGTCAAGGTCAACGCCTATAATTTTCGGCGATGATCAGATAATAATTTTGGGATGAAGTGGACCGAAAACTTAATTTTTTTGTGTGTTTTTCGAGTCGATCAATTGCCAAAAGCCGAACATCACAACACAACCCACTGTGAAGGGAACCTGTATAAGTAATTAGAAGGGCCGTACTGAATATTGGAAATATTCGGAAAATATGTCAGTGTAAGGAAGAGATGCTGTTGACCTCTAATCAGGCAAGAGAGTGCAGCTATTACGAAATATTGCCCAGGCTCGTAATAAAACTCCGCAGAAAGTTAGAGTTACGTGGTAGTTGTGTAGGGTATCGTATGGTCGGCCCCGTCCGACTATACTGCACCGCTAACTGGTTTCTAATATCTTTTCCAGATTTACTTCTCCCCTCTACCAACATTAATGTCGCTCTGCTCATGAGCCCTATATTTATAAAAATAAGGTGTTAAATTGAGCAAGTTCATTGTCGGGGATTAGTGTTCTGTAAGAGCCCTTTTTGGCCTTCTATTAGAAGACCTTTTTGCCTCCTTTAAAAAGAATACCTTTTGGCCTTATACTAGAGGACGTTTCGGACTTTTTAGAGTGGCTGGAGCAACTCGGAATCATAATCGTTGCCGTTTATAAGTATCCATGTTTGTATTCATTAAGAAGGTCGTTTGACCTTCTAAAAGAGAGTTTTTTGATATTCTTAGAAAGGCAAACTAGAGCAAGTGCAAGACGTAATCATTATTAGTCATCGTCTTCATTAACCCTTTGAGCCCCGAATTTTTTTCCGCAGTATTAGAACAAATTTATGTTCACAGATTTAATGCAACTATCCTATATAGGATATGAACAAAATTTGATATTGTTACATCCTTGCATTCGGGAGATATAGTATTCTTTCGGAAAAATTAAAGTCCAATATCAAGAAAACCAAATGCAACATCGACAGAAAAATCATTTTAAATTATTCTCTATATTCATTTTTACAGGAAACAAAAATAATTCTAATGACAGAATTCGTAAACTTTGAATACGAAGCGATTTAAATTATTTGGACTGTATACACAAATTAGTACTGTACACAAATTTACCTTCTTCTCTATATTGAAAAGCTCATAACTTTACCAAAATGTTGAATTTTTTTGATTTTTCTTTTGATATGTGTCGTCCATAATCAGGTCTTGACATATGAAATCCAAATAATATATATCTACTAGCTGCATATATAATATAAGCTCTAAAACATTTTGTTGCCTGTGGGCAACATTGGGCCACAAAGGGTTAAGAAGACATTTTGGTCCTTTAAAGAAAGACAGATTTGAAAAAAATAAATAAATTGATAGACTATACAAAGATGGTCTTGGTTTGGATATATTAAAAATTAATTTTTCAAAGGCTAGCCAAGACGTGTCTATAAAATAAGAACAAAACAAATAAAAGGTTTTATTTTTTTCTGGTCTATTATTTTTTAATTAAGATTTCCATTTATTTAAAAAAGAAACAAACATTTCTAAATTTAAATATTTTATTATTGTGTATTAATAATTAGATATTCCTAAAACAAAACATAGCATTTTCATTATTTTAAAATAACTACAAATGTTGTAATTTGATTATATACATTGTTTCCTTTATAAATTTGTTTTTTCATTTAACAATTAAAAATATTTTTCTCTAATGTTTTTTGGGGACAGTATTAAATGTGATAACATAAATAAAACATACATATATTGATATATATTATATTATATTATATTATTAAAAAAAATTAAATAAAAATTAAATTTTAAAATTACAAATAAAAAGTCTTACAATTTCCCCACTCAATTATCACTTTGACAAAATTGTTGCTTGTCAATGTGTTGAGCCTGCAGCATACTATAAAACAAGGAATTACTATCTTGGGCCAATGCCTGAGGTGTACCCTGCTCCCGTATCTGACCCTGATCGACGACAATAATACGATCCATATTGTGTAGACCCTGCAAACGATGTGCTATGAAAATAATTGTAGAACTTTTAAAGGATGTCTTTATGGCTTGATGCATTGCAAATTCCGAATCTTCATCTAAATTTGAGGTACCCTCATCGATACAAACAACTTTGGAATTTTTCAACAGGGCTCGGGCTAAACAAAGTAATTGTTTTTGTCCCGCGGAGAGATTGATACCACCTCTCTCTAATTTACCATCTAAACCGCCCATGGATTGTACCAAACAAGTGACAGCATTACAATTTGTTATGGCATGCCATATTTCGGAATCGTAATGAGCTCCACGAGGATCAAGATTTTCTCGTACCGTACCCTCGAAAAGGAAGGGTTCCTGGGGAATGATGCCAATACGATCGCGTAGAGTGAAGAGAGATAAGGTTTTCAAATTAACACAATCTAAGAGAATTTCTCCCCTTGTTATGGGTGCCACACGCATCAGGGCAGCCAGTATTGAAGATTTTCCCGCCCCCGTACGCCCAACTATTGCCAAACGTTCAAAGGCCTCTGTTTTAAAGTTGATGTCATGCAGCGCCGGCGTTAAATGCTCCCTATAGCGGAGCTCAACTTTACGAAAATCGATTGAACCTTGAGCAGGCCAACCAAATGGTGGATTCACGCTACCATCGGCATTATCTTCTCCTTCAATTTGTAAATATTGTTCGATACGTTCGACAGCCACTAATTCTTGTTCTGTCTCAGCAACAGCATTTAGTACACCACCCAAAATGTGGGTTACACTGAGAGCATATGAGATGGCCAAACCCACTAGACCCGGATTACTTGCATGGGCGGAAGTCACAGCTGCCAAAATGCCGGCTCCACCAACCAATACCGCACCCAATAACTGTAAACGCATGCTAAGCCAATTTTGTGCTGCCGAAGATGTTAACTGGGCCTTGATGCTCTCTTCCAATTTGGCGTGAAAATCTCGCTGAAACCTTGAACTGGCACGCATTGTTCGAATGGTGTTTAAACCTTGCAGAGTTTCGGTGAAATGGGTGTAAAGCGGTGACAGAGCGTTACTAGACAGCCTTTTAATATCACGCGATGCATGACGATACCGATGCTGTAAGCTAAGATATATCGGTACCATGGGTACAATAACTAGACCCAACCAAGGCATGGCATAAAGACTGATAACTATGGCGCCGATCAGACCCACAACTTGGGCAAGTAAAATATTTAAAATAAATGGCAATGAATCGTCGACGGTGTATGTGTCCGAGGAAAAACGATTCAAAATACGTCCCACCGATGTGATGTCGAAGAAACTGAATTTGGCCTGAAGTGAGACAGAAAGAGAGAAAAAAGAAAATGTGTTTATGAAATTTTGTTTTTTTTTAATCCAAGCTTAAAATATTTTTTGAATCCATTTTTAGAAAAAAAACATTTTTTTATTATATACCAAAATAAATTCTTTGGAAACATTATACTTACATACATAACTTTGTGTAGCAATTTATCGTGAATAAATTTCGCCGCCTTTAAACCAGCATAGGCAAACAAAAAAGATCTTGCCATTGTTACCAAAGAATTGGTAATGGTCAAGGAAGCATATACACCCAAATAATAACCCGTGGTATGTGTTTCCGTATTATCCGAATCATTTGAAAACAATTGTACAGGCTTAATAACATGCAGCAATAGATTTGTATCATTCGCTGTATCATTCGAATTGCCATCCAGTGTGGTATCCGTTACCCAATGGGCCAACCAGGCATCGGATAAATTTCTTGTTATTTGCATAAATACCACTGAGAATAAAACTAAAATTGCCAAGGGTGATGAAACTGCTTTCCAATAGCAGGCGAAGACATTCATTGCCAGATGGCCATATTCTCGGGATTCCTGGATTTGTAAAGGAGACATTAATAAATTGGTTTATTGTATAGTATTTTTGTATCGCAAATTTACCTCCAACATTATACTATCTACACTATTATTGTCACCATCTTTTTGCAGTTCATCCAAATTTATCGATGCCCGCCGTTTTTCCATCATATCAGCCTCATCATTTGAGTCCTCTAAACTCAAGTCAATGCTCTCGGTCATGTATTCGCTCATTGTCAACTTACCATTTTCTAAATGTAGAATCTAAAAAAAATTGGGAAATACAATTAATTTCAATTTTTTTAAAGAATAAAATCGTATTGCCTCCTCACCTGATTGGCATGATAAAATAGCGTAGTATTTCGTGTTATAATTATTCGCGTTTTATCTTTTAATAAATTTAAAACACAATGTTTAACAATATGTTTGGCTACATGGGCATCTAGGGATGCCAAAATGTCATCCAATAAGTAAACTGTAAAAACGGAAAGAAAAAGAAACCATTTTATTCCAATGAACTCAATTAAAAAGAAGTAGTCCATATTTCATACACTTTTTATCCTGATAAACAGCTCTGGCTAAGGCCACCCGGGCCCGTTGTCCACCCGACAGGGTGCGACCATTTTCTCCAATACCCACCAAATCACCACCGAGCGCTGTGATATCCTCATTTAAGGCACATGCAAATAATACTGATTTGTACCATTGTTCATCGAACACCCCACCCCAAATAATATTGTCACGTATCGTGCCACGTTGAAGCCATGGGGTTTGGGGTACATAACCAAAACCTTTTAGAGGAAAATAATAAAATAATTTTTATTCAAAATTTTCAGTTGAAAATGTTTACATACCCGATGTCAAATCATGTATACAAATTGAACCTTCAATACAGTTAATACCAGCCACAATGGCGGCTATTAGACTGCTTTTACCCGAACCCACGGGGCCTTCAATGCAAACAAGTTCACCCTGTAATAGAAAAAAATCAAATATTATAAAAATGAAATAAAAAATAGAAAAAAAATATTTTAAATAATTAAAATATTTATGTTATTTTTTAAGTATTTAAAAAATCTATATTATTAAAAAATGTATTTTGAAAAAAATATATTTTTGTTAATTTGTAAAAAAATTATATTTGCACGAAAATACAAAATAGTATATATATCTGAATTTAAAAAAGTTTAACATTTTTTAAATTTATGTCAATTTTTTTAATCGATTTTTAGAAAAAATAAAAAAAAGATTATCGATACCAATAAATGAGTAAAGTGATTTACTGACTGTCTTTACGATTCATCAACGCCCAGACGAAACGGATGAAGCTAGAATCTTGAATTTTTGGGTGAGGGTAACTCTTGGTCCAAAGGTGACAGATAAGGCTGGGTTTTTGGAAATTCGTACTAGAACGGTACGAAAGTACAACATAAATGTGATACCATTTGTATTTGGTGAACCGGTAGAGCTAGAACTCTTAAATTTTAAATGAGGGTCACTGATGGAGTGTAGAATAGATATAGCAAAGGGTTTTGGACATTCGGACTAAGAGTAAGCGATAAGTACTAAAATGTACCAAATTTTGTACAATTTCATCGCATGTGAATAGATAGAGCTTAAAACATGCAATTTCGAATCCGAATTAGGGTTGAGATAAAGGGTATATTTAGGGAGATGGTTTTTGAAAGCGTGTACTCATGTTACGAAAAGTAATATATGGTACTATATTTGGTACAAATTTAATTCGGAGGTACAAATCGAGCTGGAGTCCTTAAATTCGGAGTGTAGGATTAGGATATGTACGTAGTTTTGGAATTTTTTTTAATTATGTGTACGAAAAGTACTAAATCATACTATAATTGGTACAATTTGGATTTGGGTGAACCGATAGAGCGGGAACGATGAAATTTTGAGTCAGGATTATTGTAGGGGTGTAGGATTAGTATCAGGATTCAGTTTAAGAAATTAATACCTATGGGTCCTAAATAGTACTAATTTTGGTACAATTTAAATTTTAGATGAACCAATAGAGCTAGAATCATGACATTTGGAGACAGGATCACTATTGGAGTGTAAGATCGAGATATGTAGGAAGTTTTAGAAATTTGCCTAATGTGTACTAAATTTGGTGCAATTTGAATTGTGGGTGAACCGATAGAATTGGAATCCTGAGATTTTGATTTAGGAACACCGAGGAGGTGTAGGATTGGGGTATGTAGGAAGTTTTGGAAATTCGTACTATTGTGTATTAAATTTAGTACAATGTGAATTGTGGGTGAACAGATAGAGGTGGAATCCTGAAACTTGGATTTAGAATCACTTTGGGGTGAAGGTTTGGGTTAAGTAGGAAGTTTTGGAAATTCGTACTACTGTGTACTAAATTTAGTACAATTTGAATTGTGGGTGAACCGATAGAGTTGGAATCCTGAAACTAGGATTTCGGATCACGGTGTAGGTTTGGGGTAAGAAGGTTTTTGAAATTCGTACAACTGTGTACTAAATTTGGTATAATTTGAATTTGAAATTATTGTGGTGGTATAGGATCGGGGTATGCAGTAAGTTTTGTTGGATGGTTGAGGAGGGTACTTATGGAAATAATGTGTGCTAAATGGAACTAAAATTTTTGATTTGGGTGAACCTTTAGAGCTCGAATTATGAAATTTGGTACTCAAATTAAATTGACGGTCGATATTAATGTGGGGATTGCTTAGTTTTTATGACATATGCAGTTTTGCTAGTATTTAATAAAATTTAAATATTTACTAGTTACTAGAAAAATATTTGAATTTTATTATTTATATATTTTAAACCCAAATACTTTTAATTAACTTTATTTTATACATATATAGTTTTTAAAATTTTTGAAACACTTCTATATTGTTTTTAAATACTTTTTTAAGAATTATTTTTGGATTTATTGAAATATGTTTTTAAGTATTTAAATACCTAAAACATGTTTATATTTTAGGTTTAGGGTTTAATAACAAACATTTTGAAAAAGGGTTAAAAAATATGTTTCACGAATATTAGAAAAAAAAAACACAGAATAATAAATAATAATAAAATTTGAAGAATTTAAAAAATAACTATTTTTTTCAAAAAATAATTTTGTTTTATAATAATATACGTATCGTTCATTTGCTGCAAGACAGGCAAAACTCAAAAAGACGATTTTGCAGAAAATTCGTTTTAAGTTTTCAATTTACTCACACTTTATATGGGACAGAGGAACTTCTACAGCTTCTCAATTAGAGTGTGTAAGAGATATTCATATGAATTTTTGACACAGCATGAGGTATAT
The DNA here is from genome assembly GCF_032173495.1 of Musca vetustissima. NCBI lineage: Eukaryota > Metazoa > Arthropoda > Insecta > Diptera > Muscidae > Musca > Musca vetustissima. The sequence continues at coordinate 198,212 of NW_026879147.1, forward strand.
TATAGCGAACAATCGTGCATCATTAACTCGAAAATCACGTTTTTGAGTTATGCATGTCTTGCAGCAAATGAACGAAATGTTAAAAACATTAAAAAATCAATAATCTAAAAATATATATATAAAATCTTTTAATAAATAGGATATCAAAGAATAATCTGATAGTATGTATTTTAAAATGCATGAATGAAAAAAGTATATGTAAAAAAGTATTCAAACAAGACTATAAAAAATTCTTTTTTGATAAAAGTTTTTTAAATATTTTTAATTTATTTTTTTTTCAATAGATTTTTTGTTATAATTTTTTTACAAAATTTTCTCTACTTACCTTCTTCACTTCCATATTGATTTGTTCCAAACGGAATGTGGTAATTTGTAAGTCATTTTCAATAGCCTCAGCTTCATATTCAAATGTGGCATCTTTTAGCTGTAAAACAGTAATGGGTTCATCCACCGTGGATGATATGGAACTGGCTTTCATAATGGGATTATAGTATGAGGAAAAATCTAAATCTTGGAGCTAGGAAAGGAATTAAAAAAAATAAATATATTTTTTATAGGAGAAAAATGGCCACACATACATCAATAAGTTCCTGAACCCGTTTCACCGAAATCCATGCCTCCACCAAACCATTTAATACCCATGGAAAAGCATTTAGCGGGCCAATAAGTAAATTTAACAAAGCCACACTTGTATATGTTGTTGAGGCAATTAATGGATTACCCATCCATACCGAAACCCCGAAGGTTAGAAAACACATGAGCACCGGGGTGGTGGCCCAAAAATAAACACACCATGCATCTAAATATTTACGTTTACCCAAAAATTTAACTTCTTCTTTGCGTAGATTTAAAATCTTTTTTATGAAAACATCTTCCCAGGCATTGAGTTTAATCTGTTTCGCTCCCGACATAGTTTCACTTGTTGCCGAGAGGCGAGCATCTTTCGCAGTCATCAGACCCTGTGAATAGTAGGCAATACGTTTGGCTAACCAACGATTGATGGGTATAAGAGCGGTGGCGAAGACAACACCAGCTAAAAAGGCTGCACCCAACTGCGTGTAGAGCAAATAGAGAGTTGTAAACAATTGAAATGGTATACTCCAAAATGAATGGAAGGATATACAGGAGTTGACAATACGATCTGTATCGGTGGACATGAGATTTAATACTTCGGGGGTTGCATCCTTGAGGCCGCGGGCCTCCAATGCTTTGCGATATATGGCACTGACCACACCAATTCGCATTTTCATGCCAATCAACGACATGCGCCACATAAAATGACACGAGCAAAATGCATCTGTAATACAATCACGATTAATTCGAATCTCTAAATATATATTTTTTTCAATATTTTACTTACACACCAATTGCGTTCCCAACAAACCCAATGCATAAATATAGGGTTTCCAGTTTGTTTCCTCATTTTCCTCATCTCCATTACTATTATTGTTGTTGTTTGAACCCGTGGCTTGACTTAATAAGCCGCCTAGTAATAGGGGCCCAGCAAAGCTGGTGGTATCTGCTATAAATCTTAAAATACCTATGGAATAAAACTCCTTGCCAAAGGCCTTGTGTAAGGCCCATACCAAATTCTTCGACCTTGATATGCTAGTTTGCAGTTTTTCACTAATACGTGATATATTTAAAGCCTCTGGTAGATCAAAAAGATCTTCAATTCGTTTTAAATTGCCAGCCAGCCCTTTTGATATTAGAGGTCCAACCCAATGGAACAGTAGACGGGAACCAAAATTCGCCTCATCTTGAGCATGACCCAAATGAACTTCATTAAAATCAAAATGGAAATGGGTATAACGTTGCGATAACAATGATGTGGTTTCCGATAGGCTATCCTGATGAGGCATCCGTTGTGCTGAATATACGGCATTGCCCTTGGGCAGTAGGGTAACAACATAACATAGATCTAATAACAAAGTGGCCAAACTCCATGGCCACCAATCATAATGGCGACTTGAGCGTAACCATACCGCATCCAAAACAAATACAGCCAGCCACATTACAGTCATCACCAGCGGTCCACGGTGATTTACATGGCCAAAGTTGCGTGATGATAATAAATAGCCTGGAATTAGAAAGAACACAAACATACATACAACTTAAAACAAAATCATTGCAAAATAGGGGATTTTTTTCAAAAGAACCCACCCCTACTACTTTTTCTTAACTCACACTCCCCACAACATACTATGAGCCTACCATGTACAAATCGATAAAACACAAACAAGTGATAAGAATTGAAAAAATAAAATATGAAGATTGATTTACTTCCGTCCGTCCTTCCTTACCTCCATGCACTACCCACATAACACACTCCGCACATACAATCAAAACATCGGCAGCATACAATTTTACACCCATACGATAAAATAGAAATATTTTCAATACGGGTAATGCGGCCAGCATTAACGAGATTAAAACTCTACAATTTATTGCCAGCAACTGGGTACGATTTCGTGCAACATTCCGGGAAAATGCACCAAAATTATATGCCGATATTGCTGCAAATATTGTATAGATGGGAAATTGCAGAACAATCTCTTGGAAACATGGCAGCAAATCATTGGAGCCGGCAGCAAATGGTTTAACGCCCGTCGAACAAAACTCCGACCAATTCCAGGCGAAATTCCAACCCATTTCCGATGACATGATGGACGAGCCTGAAAAAAAAACAAAAATTGTATTTTTCGTTGGTCTATGGAAACACCCATTTCCATTTCAATACCGGAAGATCTCTATGTTTACCTTGAATTCCTTCCTTCTCCTCCTTCTTCTTCTTTCTGTGTGTGATCGCTTTTTGACTTCCTTTTCCTAAATTATTGTTTCAGCAATTGATGAATGTATTGATTGTCCATTGCACGATGGATCATGGAAATTTGATAACAAATTGTTGTGACTAATATCAAATACGGTCCCTTCGTTTCCTTAAACCCCACACACAACAAAAATGAAAACAAACCACAACAAAAGGTAAACATTGATTTCACAACTGTCATTACGTACGCGAATACGTCATGCACTAACTGCGGCAAATATGATACAGAGTTGCCGCTGTCACATTAAATAGCAATATATTAGGGCTATTAAAAATAATTGAACTTGTCGAATAAAAATATAAAAATGGGACTCTAAACGGAGTTGTTTATAAACCAGCTAGGAAATATCGGTCGGAATGCCGTCTTACTTAGCTGGCTTGTGACAGAACTTTCGTTCCATAAGACGAGCTAAAAAAATTCGATATATTTTTTTTAGATAGGGAGTTTTGAAGTTCCATGAGAGTTCGCCAAAGTCTGAATTACTTGCTGAGCCGCCCAAGTATCAACAATGCTCCATTTGAACACAGTCGGACTGAAATAGGCCTTAGACCCCAGACCTAGGAATTGGTCGAAAATTTCATCTCGTTGATCTTAGACATTTCCTACGAGACTCTAAGTCTAAATATTTTGTAGATGCGCCCATGTTTACATTCTAATATACATACGTATGAGCACGATGCCCACTAAAATCCCAACGTAAGGGAGGTTACTTGAAGAATGTTAGGCATTTTACTTAGGGACACCAATTTCGCCACGTCGATCTTAGTCATTTCTTATGGGCCTCTAGTCTGAATACTTGTTGAGTCGCTCAAGTATCAACGAGGCTTCATACAGTACTGATGAGCACTAAAACCCAAGCGCTAGGTAGGTCACTTTAAAAAGAAGCTTACCAAAGACCTAGGGATTGGTTATTTAGGGCGCCATTTCCACCTCGTAGGTATTGACAATTCCCTCTGAGACACTAAGTCTGAATAATTTGTTTACGGCGCTCCAAAGCAGCATTTAAATACAGTGGTTAGGGGTCACTTTAGGAAGGAGCTTACCTAAGGCCTACCGATCGGTTATTTAGGAGTGCCAATTTCACTTCGCCGATCATGGTTATTTCCTCTAATGGTGTTTTTACACGATATGTATTTTACATATGTGCTGTCACTTATTTCATCCATATGTAATTCCTTATGTGTGTCAAAATTAGCAGCGTACACAAAAAATTTATTTTTGTGTTCAAATCGGCATATGTATTTTACATATGACATAACCTATAAACAAAGAAACACTTTTATTTTTTCTTAAATCAACATAATTTTTTTTATTAAACACCTACAAACGAAATAATAATTTGTAATTGTTGCCTTTTCATCCTTTTCTTTGACTTGCAATTGAAATATTTTCTTCCAAAAATTGTTTCAAAAAACAGCTGATTTCCTTATGTTTCACATACGAAAATAGAAGCGCGAAAAACTTTGATATAAAGGAAAAAAATACATATGTAATTGCATATCGTTTTGAAACATTGTTTAAAAAAATTTCCGTATGTTTCACATGACGAGTTCGATTTCCATATGTAAAAAAATGACAGCACATATGTAAAATACATATCGTGTAAAAACACCATAACACTCTAAGTCTGAACAAAATATTAAGGTGCCCAATGCTCCATTCGGTTACAGACTGAAAACTGTAAAACACTGATGAACACGAGGTGACATTAGAATGATTTTTTCCTCGTTGATCATGGAACCATAGGCACTCAGTCATTTCCGATAGAATTTAGTTCTGCTCCCCGTCGGCGGATCTGTCATAGGTAGTTTGTAGGTGAGAGAGTTGAGGGAAATGGTACTTCAGTTTTTTATTTTTATAAAATCCTCCAAAAAATCAAAAAGGCCCCAAAGAATGAATAGACTGAGCAAAGTGCATTATTCAACAACATGAACTGATGGTTCCAGTTGAGAATGGTTCCTATCATTTCACTGAATCATTTATTTGAACTTAAACAGAGAAGAAGAAGAGCAGAGTAATATCAAATCGATTAGATTTTTTCCGAATTGTGGAATATTTTTAGATAAAATCCAATTTAATCATAAAATCATAAAAGTTGGCATTAGTCGTATCCCAATTGGAATTGTTTCCATTTCAATCGTTAATTGGAATGTAAAATAAAGGAGAGAATATCCCTAAAATCTAGTGTAGAAAACATTGGAATCCCCAACAACACCCAAAACAAATATTAGGAATTGATTGGACAGGAGGATGCGTAATACATCGAAGGTTGAGACACTAATTGAGACCTGTCGCAGCGAGGGCAAATGGCAGAAGGTGATTGATTTAACCGATGAACTGAAGACAGGGTCTCCCAACAATGGTAGGTGACAAATCAAGGCCAATAGGATTACGAAATGTATTACTTTGTGATTCATTTTTTTTCCAGAGTGTTTAGCTCATTTCTTGGTGGGTGAGGCCCGTTTAGAATCGTATTTGGAAGAAAATCCGCCCATTGAAAGTAATTTTGCCAAAGCCAAGAGTGGCCTGAGTGATGCCCGCCGTAGCCTGAATTTGGTAACTGGGGAAAATGGCAAAACAGCTGGCATTGCATTGGATGCCTATCTACTGCTGGCCAAATTGTGTTATGCCTGCGGCGAGTATGAGAAGAGTTTGGAGAATTTTGTAAAGGCGGAATTGAACACATTGGCCGAGAAGGAATTAACTTTGTAAGTTTAGTAGGGAAAGGGTGGGCATTTTTAGAATGATTTCAATGGGTTATTTGTTTACAGGAGAAGCTTAAAGATACTGGCTGAGTCATATGCCATTAAGGGTCTGTGTTTGGAAAATCAAACCTCGAAGCCTTCATCTAAATTCAAGAAGGCTGAAAAGGAGGCAGAGATGGTAAGGGTTTTAATTTACCATTATAAAATAAATGTTATCGATGTTTTCTCCCTTTCCCCTTAGATTTCTTGCTTTGAACGGGCTACCGATTTGGGTTTACTCTATCTTCAAGAGCAGGACATTGCTGCCTATGCCACATCGGCCAATAATACGGGTGGTTCAACATTGGCCATTAATGCCAGTGTCCAGCAATCGGCCAGCAATATGGCCATTAGTTCTACAATTCCTGCAAATCCCCTAGAATTAAATCGGCGCATGGGTACCATTTTAGAAACTGCATTGCAGAGAGCACCCATTGTCCTAATTAAGGCTGGTAAACTTCAAGAGGCAATTGATCGTTATCGTATTATGTTGAATGCAATTGAAACTAAAACGACTCAGTCCCTACGTCTAACCTTAGCCAGGCAATTGGCTGAGGTTTTATTGCGAGGAGTTTCTGGTACAATATATACCGCGCCCTTCCAAAAGAAACAAGGCACCGCATCGACTCTCAAGACAAGTGGTACATCGAAAAAGCTGTGGAAACCTAGGAAGTATGCTGCGCGGAACCAATTTGTACCACGCAATCAACAAGAAGAGACCATTTTGTTACTTTTAATAGCTGAAGCCTTGGCTGTTAGGGATACCGTACTCTCACAAAGTCCTGAATTTAAAGTGGCACGTACCCATGCAATGGGTAATGCCACTGCGGTATATGATTTACTAACTTTGGCCACGGTGCGCTGGGGTTTGGTACAGCTACTCAATGAATCCTTTGAAAAGGCATTGAAATTCTCATTTGGAGAGCAACATGTTTGGCGTCAATATGGTATATCGCTGATGGCTGCTGGCAAACATATGCATGCTCTAAGGGTATTACAGGAATCCATGAAACTTAATCCCGGGGATCCACTGCCATGCCTCTTGGCTGCCAAGCTATGCTATGAGTCATTGGGCTTGATAAAAGAGGGTTTGGATTATGCCCATCAGGCTTTGAAAAGGGAGACCAAAGGTAGGAAATTTTTTAGAATTAATTTTTCCAATACATATCAAATTTTATTTCTTTTTTTTACCAACAGGTTTACGACCATCACGAGCTCAACTTTACGTCGGCATTGGTTATCAACAATTGGCCATACAAAGCACCCTGAAATTAGAAAGAGAAAACTACAACAAATTGGCATTGGATGCCTTGGAAAAGGCCGTACAAAACGATGGCAATGATCACCTGTGTGAATATTATCTGTCATTACAATACGCCCTACTCAATAACATTCCAGAAGCATTGACCCACATACGTTTCGCCTTGGCCTTACGTACCGAACATGCACCAAGTTTACATTTATTTGCATTACTTTTAACCGCATCAAGACGTCCACGCGAAGCATTGGTTGTCACCGAAGATGCTTTGGAGGAATTTCCAGATAATTTAAATCTTCTACATGTTAAGGCTCATCTTCAATTACATTTACAAGATGCTGAAATTGCATTGGTCACAGTACAACGTATGTTGGCAATATGGCGTGAACTATATGAGGGTCAAGTCAACGTTGAGGAAGAAAAACATTCGGATACAAAGAGTTTAATACTGCATGTGCCATCGTCACAAATGTCCGATAAGGATTCAAGTAAGTAGTGTGGTGAAATAATAATTTTTTTACAGAGAATTTACTTAGGGTTTGGGAAGCTATAAAGGTATACAATAAAGATAGAGGAATCTTTATTGTGGAGTCAATATGTCTAAACAATAGATTGAATACGACGTCAAACGTTTTGTACAAAAATCTGCAATGATTGGATCAAATAGTTGGACTAACTCCGAACATATCAACGTATGAAAATAATTTCATGCGCGCATCAGCCCACCAGGCTGTCTGAAATCCATTTGGCCTAATGACGAAGTCTAAAGGCGATAAAGAACATTTTTGGTCGTTTTAGCCTTAAGGCTAATGGAATAATTTCCGAAGGCAGTTGAGTCCAATTTTTTTAGAATATATTCAGGGAATATTTTTCCAAAGACCTCGTTGTTTTTTAAGTAAATTTTTCCAAACACCGCGTTGCCTTTTTTACATAAATTTTTCCAATGACCGCGTAGCCTTTTTATGAATATTTTTTCTAAGCACCGGCGTAGATTTTTTTAAAAACTATTTTTTATTTTTAGTACATTTTTATAAGATATATGTTTTGCAAAGCTCCATTTTTATGAAGAATATTTTTCCATGGTCCATTTAGACGTAGATTTTTATAAGGAATATTTTTCCAAAGTTCATGTATGCGCGGATTTTTAAAAGGAATATTTTTTCAAGGTCCATTTAGAGTTAGATTTTTATAAGGAATAAAGGCGTAGGTTTTTAAAAGAAATATTTTTCAAAGCTAATGGAATAATTTCCAAAGGCTGTTGAGTCTGGCGTTCTATACAGACGGATCCAAGATGGGAGAAGGTACAGGGGCTGGCGTCTACTGTTAAAGGCTAGGTATTGAGCTTACATACAAGTTGGATAGCAACTGTAGTGTTTTCCAAGCAGAAAACTTCGCGATTTGGAAGGCAGCGGAATTGATAAAAAGTCTGGATGCAGAGCCGGTGACTATCTTTGTGGCTCTTAAAGCCATCCAATCCTCTTACGTCAAATCTGAGACCGTCCTCAAGTGTAGAACACTTTTGGAATAACTTACAGCGATCGGTTGTGTTTGGTACCAGGACACCGCGACATCATGGGTGATGAAAGAGCTGACGAATTTGCTAGACGAGGTTCTCAACCTTCCGGTCTAGCAATTGATGGCTCAATCAAACCACCCATCATCTATATCGGAACGTTGGCACAACGAACCTAGGTGAAATGTGTCAAGCTCTATTTGGCCGACTCTATCTACCAAAAGGACACACTCACTGTTGAACCTGAGCAAAGCTGAAATAAGAGTAATGACCGGAATCATTATTGGTTATTGCAATATTAGGGCCTTTACCAGTAAATGGGACCATAATGCAACATATTACTATAGACTCAGCGTTGACGAGGAGGAGACGGAGACAATTGAGTATCTCGTGTGTCGCTGCCCAGTCCTGGCCTACTGCCGGCACAGACTAGTGGGTGCTCATTTTCTACCGAGTCTTAGTTTCTTCTCAACAACGGAACCTGCTCTAATCTACAGCATCATTAGAAACCTAAAGTGGTTTGGAATGTGCAACCATGACACGTAATATATCTTCTGTCCGATCTCTATAGCCATCGATACTATTTCAAACTTGCCTTCTTACATTTTCTTGTAAGCTTCTCAACTCTCTCTATCCCCCCACATTAGTGACTGCACGTCCCCAACATTACCTAGTCCTTGAAAAAATATTTATTCGTTTATTTCTGACCTCAAAAATTATTATATAAAAAATACACTTTACAATTGTTGTTTGATAGTCCTTGCAAAAGAATTCTTAAAACAAATGGATAAAAATGCTTTAACTCCCGATTATAGCTGCCTTAAAAATAAATGGTATTTATAGGTTTAGTAGTCCTTTCCAAAATATTCTTTTAAAATCTATGCTAGTAGAGTAAATATGGAACTGCGTACAAAACAGGATTAAATTACATAGTTTATGGTTCACATATTTTCCACTAGATGGATGAGTAAATGGTTCATGTGAAGACACGAACCATTTACCAGAAATGAAATTACCACCCTGTGATTGTTAGTAAAGCCATAACTCAAGAAGCTTAAGTCTACATCATTGTTAGCTGTAACACTATTGGTTCGTGTCTACGATACGGTAAAGGATGAAAATTAGATCAAATATTTCTATGAATCGATCTTTAAATTAAAATAAAATCTATGTTTTGCAAACTATTCTAATAAAAATCCATTCTTTGATAAAACTTGGAAAATTATTTTTCAAAAATCCACACATCATCCTACATTTTTTTGTCTGCCCCTATAACTCATATCGCTGAAATTGTATTATGCAATTTTCTGTGTGTCTTTTCATCCGAGGGACATATATTTAAAAACTTTGCATTTAAAATTTAATACTTTGTACATCATACTCTCATTTAAAATTATAAACCTACAATTTTTATAGGAAATTTCAATATTTTTAAATCCCGCAATTTCCCTCGCCACCCAACATTTTACTAATTTCGCGTAATAACTTAAAATCCTTGTGCCAAATATTAATACCTATTTTTTATTTTCTTTTTGAAACACATTAATTTCAAAATATATGTAAATATATATTTTTTCAACATTTATTTTCGGATAATTCCAATTCAAATAAAATAATATACTGTAAGTTTTAATGGTTATAAAAAGATTTTGTTAAATATTCTTTCCCGTTTTATTGAGTTTCACTTTGTTTACGTACTAAACTAAAATTCATTTGTTTGTTTTTTAATACTATCCTATAATCACTTTTAATAATTTTTTTCTAATAAAAATTGTTTTTTTTTATTTTTTAAAGAATTACCATAAAAGAAATGCTAAACAAAAAATCGTACACACTTCTTAATTGTTGTTGCTTTTAATTCGAAATGCTAAACAAGCCAATTGTGTAATCCCCCAACAAATTAAAGGACATTTTGTACGCCAAAGGAATTTACTCACCATAAACAAAAAATTGTTTAAGCAATTAAAAGCTTTATCTTACTCTCTCTTTCTCTCTTTCTAAATCACTTTCTCTAATCAAATACAATTTGTTTTCTTGTAATTTGTATGCTGTTGTTGTTGCCGTTTTATTCTTCCTACAAGTTTTATGCATTTTCTTTTTTATTATCTAGAGATATAATTATGTACACGTATTTGTTTTATTTTTCTGGCATTTTTCATTCACATTTGCGCTATGCTTTGGTAGTTAATTTTTATCTTTGTTATATCCTGAAATTTAATTTTAAGATTCTGTTTATGCGGCTTCTCTGGCGGCAGTATCACGTGTGGAACAAGCTTTAAGTGAGGCGGCCAGTTCTCTTAGCTCGTTTACTCCCAAACCTGGGCCACAACGACCATGGATGATACAAATTAAGGTAAAGAGGGAGGAAGGGAGAAGATTTTTATTTTTTTGTATTCTAACCAAAAAATTTTAAAATTTATTATTATTTTAGATCTGGTTACTTTTGGCCGATGTCTATTTGTCCATTGAACAACCTGCCGAGGCATTGAATTGCATACATGAGGCATCACAAATCTATCCATTGTCACATCAAATTATGTATATGGTAAGTACGCAACGATCGGAATCCGATCAATTGGTTTAAGACCAGCTGGGCTGTATAGAGACCAAAGGTCTTTATATATAGACCAGCTGGGCTGTATAGAGACCAAAGGTCTTTATATATAGACCAGCTGGGCTGTATAGGGACCAAAGGTCTTTACAGCCCAGCTGGGCTGTATAGAGACCAAAGGTCTTTATATATAGACCAGCTGGGCTGTATAGAGACCAAAGGTCTTTATATATAGACCCGCTGGGCTGTATAGAGACCAAAGGTCTTTATATATAGACCAGCTGGGCTGTATAGAGACCAAAGGTCTTTATATATAGACCAGCTGGGCTGTATAGAGACCAAAGGTCTTTATATATAGACCAGCTGGGCTGTATAGAGACCAAAGGTCTTTATATATAGACCAGCTGGGCTGTATAGAGACCAAAGGTCTTTATATATAGACCCGCTGGGCTGTATAGAGACCAAAGGTCTTTATATATGGACCCGCTGGGCTGTATAGAGACCAAACGTCTTTATATATAGACCCGCTGGGCTGTATAGAGACCAAACGTCTTTATATATAGACCAGCTGGGCTGTATAGAGACCAAAGGTCCCTATAAAGACCTTTTTTTTCAAATATAAAAATGAGATATTTCATTTAAAATTTCCATTCATTTTCAGCGAGGATTAGTCTGCGTCTATCAGGAGCAATGGAATGAAGCTAAGCAGTGTTTTTTGAATGCTGTGGCAGCCAATCCCAATCACACAGAAGCTTTAAGAGCATTGGGTGAGACCCATCATATTTTGGGTGAGCCTCGTTTGGCCGAAAAACTACTTAAAGATGCTGCAAAACTGGATCCAAATTGTCCCAAAATTTGGTAAATTCTTGAAATTTATTTTACTATAAAGACATATTTTTTATCGTTTTTTTTTCAGGTTCGCTTTGGGCAAAGTACTCGAAAGTCTGGGTGAATATACAGCATCTGCTGATTGCATGGCCACCGCATTACAATTGGAACCAACATGTCCTATACTTCCATTTACCTCAATAGCATTAACATTTGATTAAATTCGTTTCACAAATTCCCCAACCGAGAAAAACGAAGTCCTCTGTCCACAACAGTATTAACTAAAGTGGAAGGCTATTTTGTTTTTAATTACTAGAAAGATAAATGTGTTACTACTATTATGATTAAGTGTGTATGTATGTTGTTTCCTCGTTATGTCTTTATAGTGTGTAATTTTGGTGTTTTATTTGTCTTTGGTTAAATGCAATTTACGAACGATATATATAAAAATATATACTAATGGCAAAAATGGTTCCATACAAATGAAGGCGTGGATTTATTTATTTGTACTTTTTTCAAAGACTTTTTAAGGCGCGGATTTATTAAAGTAGAATTTTTTATAGACTACCAAAGGCGTGGTTTTATTTAAATATTTTTTAAAGACTATCCAAGGCGTGGATTTATTTAAGTAGAATTTTTTAAAGACTATCCGAGGCGATTTATTAAAGTACAATTTTTTAAAGACTATCCGAGGCGATTTATTAAAGTAGAATTTTTTAAAGACTATCCGAGGCGATTTATTAAAGTAGAATTTTTTAAAGACTATCCAAGGCGTGGATTTATTAAAGTATAATTTTTTAAAGACTATCCAAGGCGTGGATTTATTAAAGTAGAATTTTTTAAAGACTATCCAAGGCGTGGATTTTTTAAAGACTATCCAAGGCGTGGATTTTTTAAAGACTATCCAAGGCGTGGATTTTTTAAAGACTATCCAAGGCGTGGATTTTTTAAAGTAGAATTTTTTAAAGACTATCCAAGAAGTGAATTAAATAAAATGTATTTTTTTAAGACTATCCAAGGACTGAATTAAATAAAATTAATTTTTTAAGACTATCCAAGGCGTGGATTTATTGGATTTATCACTTCCAGATGTTCTATACCAAATAGCTACTGCTCGTACCTATAATACCCTACCTTTTGTAAACAAAATAAATCGATTGTGGTATCCCTAAAACAGCTGTTTAATTTCTGGTGGGAGTTACTAGAGTATATCGTTAAAGTTTATTTTGTTGAGACAAGTCGGTCGGATTAGGAGCCTGTTCATCCTTGCTGGAAGTCATCAGGAAGTGAATTCATCTCCTTGAGTCTCCTTTCAGTGAGAAGAAAATAAAGTATATTCTCATTATGACAGCGGATACAGAAGAGATACACCCAGGAGACAATCAAAAACTCACAACAATTGACAATACAAAGGAGAACCAAAAACCTTTGCCCCAGGAAATTATGGAAATCTTAAAAGATTTAAGTGAAAACAGCAAAATTGTTTTCAAATCTCAACAAAGAGGTGATCCGGAACTGCTGCAATCGGAAAAAATTCAACTGGCCAAAGATGTGTATCAACGGAATCCGCAAACGTTTTTAATACGTTTTGGCAGTTATATGCAGCAGAAACATTTGGAAGATTTCGCTCGGCTCTCGATTGCCGACAGCGATGAAGAAATGCATTCGATGGTTAGTGAATATCAAAGGAAACTGAAAACCCGCGCTCAGGATGTAAAGAATCGTAGATATGTGGCCCTGCAACGACTGATAGAGGGTGGGGAATATTTCAGTGAACAGGAAATGATGAAACGGTCACCGGAACTATATCATGAACTTGTTGGCCAGCATTTAAGTAAAGAAGAACGACAACTGCGGGATAGCTATGATGTTAAAAATACCACATTTTCTGGGATCCTAATGCACAATATGGAACGTGATGAAATTACCAAAATAATGGAAGAAGCAGAGAAGAAGGCGATAGAAACGCAGTCCGATGAATCGCGGGAAAGTACAAATTCACCCATATCCATTACAGAAATTAATGAGGGAAGTAATCCCAAAGATACTATCTTTGATGAAATCGATTCGGTGGTACCACAAAATTTCCAACAGCAGTGGGGTAATTTTGATAATGAACAACAGGCCTGCTCCTCAAGTAAAATAGAAAAGAAAAAGGCGAAGAAGAAGCCGGAGGTGACAAACAAAATCATACCTTTAAAGAATCTAATCACAGCCGATGAGCGGGAACTTTTACGACAGGAATTCATCAGTCAAATGCATGAATCCTTTCTGAATGGTCAGGATAGTGATTTTGATTATGCCACCGTAGATGATAATACCCAATATGATGATTTGGAAACTCTCAATCAAGATCGGGAGGATAAGTACTTTGAAGAGGATAGTGATGAGGAGGATGATGGTGGGGACGGGAAAGCAAATGATACCGGTACAATGGAACAAAGTGAATCGGAAGATGAATTAGATGTCTATATGAATCATTTAAATAAACATTTTAGTTTACAAAAATAATCGCAATGGATGTTTTTGTCTTTGGGTAATTTAAGAAGTCGTAAATTTAATTAATTTTTAGTTAGTAAATTTTTTTTTTTTTTGTTAGATGATTTTATTATTAAAAATGATACCAAATTTCCAGATATATGGGTAAGTAAAAGCTCAAATTTTAAATTAAATTATTAATTAAAAACTTATTTTTTTAAGAATATTTTTTTCAATGCCACGCCCTATAGGATTTTTTAAAGAATGTTTTTTTTTTCAAGGCCGTGGATTTTTTAAAGAATATTTTTTGAGGGACCAAAACAAGGCGTGGATTTTTTAAAGAATATTTTTTGAGGACCAAAAAAAGATTTTTAAAGATTAGTTTTCAGAGACCAATACAAGGCGTAGATTTTTTAAAGATTAGTTTTTAGAGACCAATACAAGGCGTAGATTTTTTAAAGATTAGTTTTTAGGGACCATTTTTTTCAACGACTATACAAGGCTTTGATTTTTTAAATATTAGTTTTTAGGGACCATTTTTTTCAACGACTATACAAGGCTTTGATTTTTTAAAATTCATTTTTCAACTGTTATACAAGGCTTTGATTTTTTAAAAATGACATTTTTTTCAACGACTGTACAAGGCTTTGATTTTTTAAAGATTAGTTTTTAGGGACCATTTTTTCAACGACTATACAAGGCTTTGATTTATTAAGGACACATTTTTACTTACCTTATTTGTAGATCCATTTCATATTTTTTTGAAAATACTCGTTTTGTTTTATTTTTATTAAATCTTTATTCAATACGTTTGTTTTTATTTAGTTTTCCATTTATGACAATTTTAATCAGCTTTTACAAGTTTTTACTAAAAGAAATACATAATTTGTTTTGTTTGTTGTTCTTCGTTTGTTTGCATTTTCTTTGTTAATTCTTAATTGTGTTGTTTTTTTTATAATAAATGATTTTCAAAATGTTTTTTTCGTTAACAAATTACATCTATTTTGTTATTTTGTTTTGTAAGGACTGTGTATCAGGTTTTGAATTTCTCAAGGTATGTTTTGTCCTACAATTAATGTTATATTTTTTGTTTGGTATTGCTAAAAAAATTTGGTTTACATTTGAAGCTTACAAATTTAATAGGTTCTTGTAGGAATTGGAGGAGAAGAAGAGATAATTTTTTGCTTTGGATTTTTTTAATAAAATCAATTAAAAAATGTATGTTTTATGAACAAGAACTCAAGGGAAATTCAAAATTTTGGTTTTTATGTAATTATGTCAGGATTTGAAATGTTTTTTTAATTTTTTTCTTTTCTTCTAAATAGTTTTTTTAGTTCTACATAGTATGTTGGTTTGAGTGTGTCTGCGATTTGGGGTCTGGATAAGAATTACACCTACATCTTGTGTTTTGTTATTGGTTTTTTAAATTTATTTTCAATTGTTTTGTATTTGAAGCTTCTTGTCTAGCTTTAACTTCTATGTTTCTTTGTTTTGGCAGTTGGTCAGTAATGTGACGGTGTATTGTGTGTCTGTGATTTCTAATGAATTTCTACTGCACGATTTCGAAAAAGAAAATTACAACAATTTACTTGGTGCGGCAACAATACTCAGCTGAGTGAAGGGAGTCATGGCCTAAGATTTTGGAATTTTTTTGAGGTTAATTAAAATCATTAAAAGGAGATTATTTTAAAGACTTTTGAAGAAATGTTTATAATCTTCTGTATGGAGAACGTGTAGTCTTCTACAAGACGAGAGTGAAGTCTTTTATAAGGCAGGAAGGCAATTTAAAGTATTCTATTAGAATACCTTCAAATCTTTTATTAGAAGACCTTGAAATCTTCTATTTAAAGCCTTAAAGTCTTCTATTGGAAGACCTTGAAATCGTACCTACAAGAAGACCTTGAAATCTTCTATTAGAATTCCTTGAAATCTTCTATTAGAAGATCTTAATATAGAAGGTTTTTCTATGAGGTGATCTTGACATATTCGAAGAGGAAACCATTACTTCTTCAATGGTATAATCAAGGTCTATTAATAAGGTCATCCAGGCCCTGAATTGGTTGGTTTTAAGAATGACATATTGTCAGGCTACTTTGAGTAGATCTCAGTTCCTTCTATGGGTCCCTAGTGTCTTCTATGAGAAAATCTTAAAATATGGTTGGATTTACTTTGCCTCGTATGGGATCGGGCTAAGAAGACTTTTTCAAGTAAATCGATGAAGTTTTCTATATGAAGAAGACATTGAACCATTCTCTGCCAATTCTGACATTTTCAGAAGTAAGCTTTGTAGACTTTGAGAAGACCCTCGTGTTTTTATTAGAAAACCCTGAAATGACTCAAGTCTTTCATTAGCATTCTTTGCAGACAGGTTACTTCGAGGAGATCTCAATTCCTTATATGGAAAGGGAAAACCTTAAAATTGGGTTCGAATTGACTTTAAATCGCATGGGTCTTTCATTAGAATTATTTGCAGCTAGGCTACTTAGAGGAGATCTCAGTTCCTTATATGGGATGGGTCGTTTTCGACTTGACTTTATCTATGTCTCCTTCTAGGTGTATATTTTTTGTATTTGAACTTTGGGGTTTTGATCATATCGTTTACAGAACTGATCGATCTCCTTCATTTTCTACAAAGGAACTAGTTCCTTTGCTCCATATAGTCCCCACTCCCATATAGTTGAATTGAATCTTAATTGAGAACTGAAAAATGTATGAACTCAGAAAAGACCTTAAGAACTAATCCTAGCTCCGATCACTTCGTTCTCAGATTAGTTCCAATTAAACTAATTTATTTCGGAACGAATCAACTATTAAGTCTAGTAATTTCTTCCATGAGAACAACTAAAACATGGCGCTTGGTTTTGCCTCCTTTAAGATCGCCTTACTGGACCATGGATCCTTTATGGGTTCGTATTACTTTTTGTATGTCTGTAGTCCTATATCATGTAAAAACGCTAACTAGCTATTCAATTATTGGTCTGAACGGTTTGTTGTTTTTTTTTTTTTTTTGGATTCCCTTTCAATATGTAATTTATCTATTGAATTATTGAACTTTGGATGCAATCGAATTTGGAAAGAATCTATTGTATAGATTTGGCTCATCATGTTCAGGGAACTGATCGTTATTTCTCGTTCCTTTTCTAGAAAGGAACTAGCTTCTTCGCTCCTTATAGTTCATATTCCTAGATAGTTTATTTGAATCTTGATTGAGCTCAGAAAAAGGAACTTAGTAAACTCAAGGAACTAAAAAGCTGGGTATAGTTCCGATTGTTCCTTTCTTGTAATAATTCCAATGAACTAGTTCGTTCCGAAACGATCTAACTCGAAATTCCACTACTATACATTAGAGAAACTTAATTCCGGGATTTGACTTTTTCTCCTTTAAGATCGCCTTCCAGGACCATGACTCCTTAAACGGTTCGTATTGTTTTTTTTTGTATGTCTGTAGTCCTAAATCATGTAATATCGCTAACTAGCTATTCAATTATTGGTCTGAACTGATTCCCCTTTCAATATTTCCAGGTGTAGTTGTTGTAATTTTATTTTTTATGACTCTCAAATGTTTGTTGTTCTTCCTATTACTTTTTTGTTGTAAAGCATTTCAAGCTTCCTAAAATTTCAATTGGGAATTTTCACTTAAAACTTTCCATTGAAAATTTAAAGTAAATATATTCGAGATTGTTTTTTGGTATTAGCTGCATGTTGGGTTTTGCACACCTCTTAGTTTTTGGATTTTTTTCTTTTATTTTAACTTATAACCTATTGTTTGTTTTTATTTATTTTTATTATTTGTATTATTTATTTTAACAAATTTATTAGTTTTTTTCTTTGTTTTAATATATATTTTTTGTTTTTTGTATTTTTTTATTCAAAATCTTTCTAAAAAAAGAGAGGACCAAAAAACGTTGTTATTTTGACTTAAGTTTTTTAAAAAATGTGGTAACGGTAGGCTACAGATACTTTGCTATCTTTTTTTTGTTGTAAAAATTCACATTCAATAATACTTTCATTTGAGAGAGGGAGGAAGGAAGTGAAGTGTTGAAGTTGTTGTTGTTGGTTTATTTGTATTGTTATTAAGAGATAATGCTGAAAAATTATAATAATTGTTAACAATTTAATTAGAACTTATTTTATTTTAACTTTGGTTTTACTATCAGATATATAAAGGTCCCGAGGAAGGGGTTATCGAAAGGTGGTCGGAAGGATATTTTAATATAAAAATACTTTAGAGCCCTTAAATGAAAACTCATTTGCTCTTCTCTGAGAGCAATAGGTCTTAAATAAAATAGTATTTAATAAAATCGAAAAGCTCTCCTATTCGAAGGCCCTGTAACTCGTTTATAAAAATACCTTCAAGAAGTTCTTTACAAAGTCGTTAAAATATTATTCTAATCGAACCTCTATTATCTCAATGAGGTTGTGGAGAGACCGAGATTTGATAGCGTTGTAAGAAATTCCCAACGAACCTTTATATTTCTATGTTTCGGTACACAATTTCATCTATTGAGGCGGGATGGCTTAGGAAATTTTAGTGTTACATTCAAATTATCCAGTTCTGAAAAAATATAAAAGAAAACTGTTATTAGATTTCAAAACATCTTTCAAAATCTTTTTACTAACTCACCTCAATTGCTTAATAATTCAAATCGAATTTAAAAATTTTATAAATTTCTTAAAACTTAATAAAAATTAGTGAGTTAATGTGTTTTTTTAAATAGTTTATGAAATAATTTAACAGGAAACTAAAACAACAACAATGAAAAAACAATAATAAGATTTAAACAAAAGCAATCGTTATGCTGTTTTGTCTAAAATCTAAATAAAAATTCAAATTAAACAAATCTTTTCAGCAAAAATGCCAAGGCGAAGAACAGCGATGTGGCCATGGCCATAGAAGACACGCCGAGACCAGCAGCTGTGTTGCAATTATCTTCAGTGCAGGAGCAGACAACTTGACGACCGCCAAAACCGGCACGGGTATAACAGCTTTGGTAGCTGGTTTGATTTTGGAAACCACAGGTACGAATGACACGGCTATCGGGGGGTACTGGAAAGAAAACAAAAAAAAAAAATATTTTCTTAGGTGAGTAAATACATATTTTAAAAAGCATAATTTTTCAAAGACCCAAACAAGTCATGGAATTTTTATAGACTATTTTTTGGGGCGTTGATTTTTAAATATTTTTTTTGAGGGACCCAAACAAGGCGTGGATTTTTTAAAGAATATTTTTTGAGGGACCCAAACAAGGCGTGGATTTTTTAAAGAATATTTTTGGAGGGACCCAAACAAGGCGTGGATTTTTTAAAGAATATTTTTTGAGGGACCCAAACAAGGCGTGGATTTTTTAAAGAATATTTTTTGAGGGACCCAAACAAGGCGTGGATTTTTTAAAGAATATTTTTTGAGGGACCCAAACAAGGCGTGGATTTTTTAAAGAATATTTTTTGAGGGACCCAAACAAGGCGTGGATTTTTTAATGAATATTTTTTGAGGGACCCAAACAAGGCGTGGATTTTTTAATGAATATTTTTTGAGGGACCCAAACAAGGCGTGGATTTTTTAATGAATATTTTTTGAGGGACCCAAACAAGGCGTGGATTTTTTAATGAATATTTTTTGAGGGACCCAAACAAGGCGTGGATTTTTTAATGAATATTTTTTGAGGGACCCAAACAAGGCGTGGATTTTTTAATGAATATTTTTTGAGGGACCCAAACAAGGCGTGGATTTTTTAATGAATATTTTTTGAGGGACCCAAACAAGGCGTGGATTTTTTAATGAATATTTTTTGAGGGACCCAAACAAGGCGTGGATTTTTTAATGAATATTTTTTGAGGGACCCAAACAAGGCGTGGATTTTTTAATGAATATTTTTTGAGGGACCCAAACAAGGCGTGGATTTTTTAATGAATATTTTTTGAGGGACCCAAACAAGGCGTGGATTTTTTAATGAATATTTTTTGAGGGACCCAAACAAGGCGTGGATTTTTTAATGAATATTTTTTGAGGGACCCAAACAAGGCGTGGATTTTTTAATGAATATTTTTTGAGGGACCCAAACTAGGGTGGCGGGTGCTTGGAGTAGGGGATGATAGATACCAAGCAACGGCTCTGATTGGCTTTAAGATGGCGAAGTCCAGGTTTATCTTGGTCCCTCTATCATCTCAATTGTGGACACTGACCTCCCCGTGGTGCCACCTGGGGTAGCTATTTCCATTAACCGATGAAATATTGAGCTAATATGTGCCGCGAGTTCACCCAAAAGAACTATAAAAAATGGGGTGAGGCGTCGGGTTAGTTGCCCACACTCGGAAAACCGAACCTACTATGAAAAAGCAAAGAAAAAGAAAACCAAACCCACCTAATGTAGACGACCCCCGCAAACGTAAAAAGGACCACGATCTGCGAATCTGCACTGGAATGTGCGCACGTTGTACAGAACAGGCGCAGTGTTCGCTTTGGCGGATGTACTCAAGAAGTACAAACCTAGGAGATTTTAATGCAAAAATCGGAAGGGAAAATATCTTTGGCCACACCGACGGAAAAATCTGCCTCCATGAAGACACATCAGCATGAGGTTGATTGACTTCGTGGCAGCAAAAAAACATGGTAGTTAGCAGGATTTCTCCCGATCGAACAACGAGAAATCAAATCGATCATGTTGTGATAGACGGAAGGCATTCATCCAGTGTTTTAGACGTCCGATCGGTCCGAGGAGCGAATATCGATTCGGACCATTACCTTGTGGCAGCCAAGGTACGCACCCGTCTTAATGTAGCAGCAAAGGTGCGATCTAATGCAACACGGAAATTTGATGTCGAAAAGCTGCAAACACAACAGATAGGAGAAGCCTACTCCGCTCAACTTACCCAACTGATTGACGAAAGCACCCCTTATCCCGATAATAATATAGAAGCATAATGGCAGAGAATTGCCCACTCCCTACAAACTGCAACAAAAGCAACACTTGGGTACCAAAGACCACCATCAAGAAATCCGTGGTACGATCAGGAGTGTCGTAATGCTACTGACAGATACAGACAGCGTGCTGAGGATCTGGAAGGAGCATTTTGAAAAACTTCTGGTATCAAATAGTAGCGGTGAAGAGGATACCTCAGAACCAATAATAGATGACGGTATAGAGTGTATACCACCAAGCCAAGATTAAGTCAGAATAGAGAATAGTAATCAATCGGCTGAAGAATAATAAAGCAGCAGGTGCCGATGGGCAACAAGCCGAACTATTGAAGACTGGTGGTCAGATGCTGGTAAGGAGAATGCACCATGCGCCAGCTGATTAGTACAATTTGGCTAGAAGAATGCATGCCCAATGATTGGAACCTCAGCATCCTGTGTCTCGTGCACAAAAAAGGATACAAGAAGATATGTGCCAACTACGGAGGAATAAGTCTCCTTATAAAGTGCTATCCAGTGTGCTGTGTGAACGATTGAAGCCAATGGTCAATGACATTATTGAACCATACCAATGCGGCTTCAGACCTGGCAAATCCACCAGATTTTCACTCTGCGCCAAATCCTGGAAACAACTCACGAAAAACACATCGACACATTCCGCCTATTCGTCGACTATAAAGCCGCATTCGACAGCCCTATCCATTCAGAGGTGTATAAAGCCATGTCTGCGTTTGGCATTGATGCAAAATTAATACGGCTATGCAGGATATCTTTAACTAGCACAAGATCAGCAGTTAAAGTCGGAAAGGACTTTTCGGAGTCCTTTAATACCGAACGAGGATTCAGACAAGGTGAAAGTATGTCGTATGATCTTTTTAACATCCTGCTGGAAAAGGTCATACGAGAGGCAATAGTGAACAGAAATGACACTCCGTACACCAAACAACACATGTTACTCGCCTACGCCGATGACATCGACATAATGGGTCGAACACTGAGAGCAGTAACAGCCACCTTTAAACACATTGAGAAGGAGTCAGCCAAAGTGGGTCTGGCAGTAAACGGCGAGAATATCAAGCTGATTGTATCAACGCGCAAGACATCTAGTAGACTCGGACCAACTGTGGAACTTGTGAACTACAGCTTCGAGGTAGTCAAAGATTTTATATACCTTGGTACCGCCATAAACAAAACGAATGACATCAGTTTTGAAATTCGGGGAAGGATAGTGATGGCCAACAGATACTACTATGGTCTGAGCAAATAACCAAACTCTCATTCTACAAGACGCTGATACTAGCCGTGCTGTTATATGGATCTGAAGCATGGGTACTTGCGCAAGCAGATGAGGCAGCTCTTGGAGTGTTTGAGAGAAAAATTCTCCGAAAGATCTGTGGGCTGATCTGCGTTGACGGTGAATATCGTCGTCGAATGAATCATGAGTTGTACAAGCTATTCTCGGACATCGACATTGTTAGACGTATTGAGCTGCAGCGACTAAGTTGCCTAGGTCTTGTTGTGCGAATGAATGAGAATGCCCCAGCCCAGAAGGCATGTAAAAGCGAACCAACTGATGGTTCACGCAGAAGGGGAAGGCCACGGATAAGATGGAAAGACCAAGTGGAAGACAACATTTCCGAATATGGTATTTCAAATTGAAAAAAAACTGCGCAAAAGACCGACGCGCCTGGAAATTTTTTTTAAGCTCGGCTTATGGAACGACAGTTCTGCCACAAACCAGCTAAGTAAGTAAGTAAACAAGGCGTGGATTTTTTAAAGAATATTTTTTGGGGGTCCAAACAAGGCGTAGATTTTTTAAAGAATATTTTTTGGGGGTCCAAACAAGGCGTGGATTTTTTAAAGAATATTTTTGGGGGTCCAAACAAGGCCTATATTTTTTTAAGAATAATTTTGGGGCTCCAAACAAGGCGTGGATTTTTTAAAGAATAATTTTGGGTCTCTAAACAAGGCCTGGATATTTTAAAGAATAATTTTGGGGCTCTAAACAAGGCCTGGATTTTTTAAAGAATAATTTTGGGACTCCAAAAAAAGGCCTGGATTTTTTAAAGACTAATTTTGGGGCTCCAAACAAGGCGTGGATTTTTTAAGGAATAATTTTTGGGGGTCCAAACAAGGCGTGGATTTTTTAAGGAATAATTTTTGGGGGTCCAAACAAGGCGTGGATTTTTTAAGGAATAATTTTTTGGGGTCCAAACAAGGCGTGGATTTTTTAAGGAATAATTTTTTGGGGTCCAAACAAGGCATGGATTTTTTAAGGAATAATTTTTTGGGGTCCAAACAAGGCATGGATTTTTTAAGGAATAATTTTTTGGGGTCCAAACAAGGCGTGGATTTTTTAAAGCATATTTAATATATTTTTTAATTATTATTTGTCTACTTACAGTTATTTACAGAAAATTCAATAATTTGTGATATTTTACGACAATATGTCGAAAGACCACGTCCTCTTGTTGAATAGAGTTCTTCACAGTCCTTTAGTAGATTATCTGGTGGTATGTCCAATGCACAATTGGCATCTTTGTGGCTGTTACAAACATAGCACTTAATTGCTGAACCTATAGAAAAAAGAAAAGAAAACACAAATTAGACATCTTATCGAGTAATGGAAAACAGGGGAAAAATGATATCAACAGGTGTTATGGCGTCTGCCTTTTCTAGGTCTTTAGAAATTATATCTTATCTTGAGAAGGACCTCTTCGGCAGCTATTGAGATTGTAATGTGTATTGACATTATTATGACATGACGACTATGCGATAATACATTTTATAATAGGGTGAGGAAATTGCTTTACTGGTGGAGGAATGTAAGGTAGGTCACCTACTGCAGGTGAGGTATAAAATGTATTTATTTATATTAAAATTTATTAATTATTGAAATGCTAAAAACCTGGATTTATTAAAAGAATATTTTTTTCATAGACCAGCCAAGGCGTGGATTTATTAAAAAATATTTTTTCAAAGATTAGACAAGGCGTGGATTAAAAATATTTTTTCATAGTTCAGCCAAGGCGTGGATTAAAAATATTTTTTCATAGTTCAGCCAAGGCGTGGATTAAAAATATTTTTTCATAGTTCAGCCAAGGGGTGGATTAAAAATATTTTTTCATAGTTCAGCCAAGGCGTGGATTAAAGAAAATTTAGAATATATATATTTTCAAAATATTCTCTGAACCAAAATTAAATTATGTCCTTAAAATTTAATATTTAATTTTTTAAACACCTAATTTGTTTTATTGCTTTAATCTAAAATTCAATATGCCAATAAAAAAAGGAACCCATTTTCATGCAAATTAAGCTGCATTTCTAAAAAGATTTAATTTTTCTTGTATTCTCTTTTAACCACGAGTTCAAAGTGTTGTTGTTATTGTTGTTGCTGTTACTGCTCTTGTTATTGTACTCAAAATAACACAATTTGCATCCACTTCAGACATGAGAAAAAATAACACTTGAAGAAATTCTTTGAATGAGATTCGCTACTTTGTCTATATGCCTGGCCACCCATAGAGGCTGCCAACTAGCTAGCTAGACAGACACCAATAGGGGAGTCTATGCCCTCTCACCAACATACATAAACACCCATGACAAGACATTCATAAAATCACGATGAAATGCTCATCATAATAAACCGCAGGACAAAAAGACGGAAATCAACTTGACGTGATTAGGCATTGCAATAAGAAGAAAAAGTGTGTGGTGGGTGAAAGTTGGGAGGCTTCTAATGTCTCTTGGGATTTGTCTATCCTGTAAGGCACTCGAAAAATGAGTAGATTTTAGGGCTTTGAATTAAGGAATGTAAAATGGGAAATAGGCTTAAGAAATCGTTTGTAGAACTTTTAAAAAACCTAGGGGTTTTTTTCAAATTTCGACAGTTTCTGGGAAAATGTTAATTTTTCTTAATTTTAAATTGGAGTTTCGAGATGGCCATCCCTAAAGTTTGTTGTTGTGAATGTGTAGAAGATTATCTTTTGATATTGCGATGTATTATTATTATCTTCTAAAGTGTGAATATTGTCGTTAACGCCATTTGGCATAGACGAAGTGTAACTAACCGGAAATAATTTAGAAACTTAATGTGACAATTAGCCGCAACAAATTGTTTAAGAATTTCCGTCATTTAATGAAGACTTGGAGAGATTTAGGGGAGTATGGTTGTGAAATAACAAGTAAAAACGAATTCGGGTCGAATTCTTAATACCATAAGGTGGACATACAATAATTGTTTGGGTCTATTATATGGAAAATTCGGGTATTTATATTTGCCATGACAACGAAAAATATCCAATTAGATCTAATTAGATTGAACATCGATCCAAAAATCCCATGAATACGGAATAATAGGGGGTACCGTCAATTGAAGTTTCGGAGGTACCCTAAAAATTAGGAAGATTTGCTACCGAATCAAAATATTAGTTTGAGGAAAAATAAATCCATTATTTTTAAATGAACTATAGGACTTTATTTAAAATGCTTCGGAATGTCCGATTTGGGCCAAATAATGCCTCTCTCATAGAAGTCTTGCTCTCTATTTGCAAAAAGCTCTAGTAGTCGATTTTCACAATCCTCACTAGATACCAATTTTTTGTCATTAAAGAAATTTTGCAATGCAAGAAAAATATGACAATCGATTGGCGCCAAGTCCGGAATGTATGGCGGATGCATTAAAACTTCCCAACCAAGCTCCGGAAGTTTCTGATGAGTCACTGTAGATGTGTGTGGTCTAGAGTAGTGGTCAATTTTTAATGCCGATCATTTCTCCCAGGTGAAAAGATTACAACAGAGTCTTAGAACCAAATCCAAAACACGGAACAAATTAGATAACTATTTTAATATAAAAAATGGGGTTATATGGGGACTACCCCAACAAGGGGGCGAATATTTTTGGTGGAGAGATTTGCTACCTGTTTGCAGCGAATTCGGTTGAAAAACGCACTCAAGAACCCCAAAATATCGAAAATTGGGGGTACCCTTTTATGGGGGCTACCCGAAAAAAATGTACCTATGTTCATATTTTTTTTTGTGGATAGATTTGGAACCTATTAAGAACTCAAAATACTAAATTACAGCCAATTCGGTGGAAAAATACGATCAAAACCCTAAAAATACAAAATAGTACCTTTATATGGGTGCTATGCCTAAACGTGGACAGATATATCCCATCTTCGAACTTGACCTGCCTGCAGACAAAAGACAACCTTTCAGTAGATAGCGTGATTACAACAGAGGGACAGACGGACGGTCATATATATAAAAATGAATCTGCTAATACACTTTACCGAAAAACTACAGACTGATTAGACTTTCTTTCTTTCTCTTGAAAACAATTTGAAAGGTTATTAGAGTCAACCCCGCGAATACAGAATGGACAATATTCACTAAAAAGCTCAAAATTCAAATGTTCTCTCTACCTACAATAGATGGCTTAGCTGTCGAACTCTCTTTGGAGGTCAAATACCTCGGCAACATCCTGGTCTAGGATGTTATACGCTCCTCTTCCTCAACGGAAGCGGTCTAATATCACTGCACTTTTGCAAGAACTCAAGAGGGAAAAGACTGAGGACTGTTACCGCCCATCGTACACTGGTGTTATGATGCAGTTGTCCTTAATATTCTTACAATAATAAAGCATCAGCCATTTGATTTACTAACTCGTTTGCAGCCATTCAGAAGCGTTTTTAGAACGAAGGATATAGGGACATGGCGAACTTCACACTATGGGCACGCAAATGTCCTACACTTTATAGGAGACTGCGAACATTAGGAATGCAACTGTTCCGTAATTTCGAGGAATTCAAGATAACAATGCCAAGCGGAGTGTCCAGGACGGATGAGCTTCCTCCTCTTGATGGTTTTTCAATATATATACAAACGGTTCAAAGACGGAAGAAGGTACATGTTCGGGAATTTTCTATGAAGAAATAAATATTGATTGTAGCGTTTTTCAAGCAGAGATTTTAGCAATTCTGAAAGCAACGGATTAGTCAAGCAACTGTGTATAAGTGACTCGGCACCGGTGTTTATATTTATCGATAGTCAAGCGGCACTTTACAACTTTCAACATACTGAGAATTTGACGAACCGTTATATTGGGGTCAATCAATTAGAATTGTTGAAAAAAATCCTTAAAAATACCAAAAATCGAGCGGAACTTCTATATTTATATTTTGATAGCCAAATTTGCAGTCTGAAGCCATTTGGTTTGAAAATAGGGGTTACGATCTATCGGAAAATCGTTATATTTATATTTTGATAGCCAAATTTGCAGTCTGAAGCCATTTGGTTTGAAAATAGGGGTTACGATCTATCGGAAAATCGTTATATGTAAGCCATGATTATATGATTATACCATTTCAGGGTGGAGGTATTTTTTTAAATCTTTATGAACTATAGTCATTAGGACATTAGTACATTATAATGACTTCGATAGCAAAATTATGGAAGATATACTATCCGAATTTTTATTATTTATATTCTAAGTCTAAGCTTTTATAATTTAAACATTTTAAGTAAATGCAGAAAACTAAATGTTCCGACATGCTACAGCTTTAACCCAAAAACAAAAGTAACCACTAATGGATGCCTACTCATCCATTGTCTCACTCAAATGAAGAAAAGAAAAAAAACGGGCATTGTTTTCCAAGAAATCCGTAAAGAAAGAAGGAGACATAGAAGTTAACGAAAAAAGGATGATTTTAAAAATACAATACAAACGAATAAGGACAATAAGAAGAGAAACAAAACACGAGCACAAAGACACATGAGGGAATATTTAAAAGAAGTGCTTTAGAGTTTTTTTGTAGGTTAAAATCATGGCAAGAAAAAAGTGTTAAATTTGGGTGAGTTGAATAATGTGTACCCTACAAGGGACATCTATAGAGGGCATATAGAGGGAATTATTTTAAGATACATGATAGAGGTTATGAAGGGGGGTTAAAACCATGGTAAGAAAAAAGAGTTAGATTTGAATGTTGTGTACCCTACAAGGGACGTCTAGAGATAGAGGATTTATGATTTTAAGATACCTATTAGATGATATGAGACCATGCAGAGACAACTTCCGAGTATTATATTGACAGAAGACTCCATAAAGGCTTCTACTTTTAAAAATGTAAACCCCGTAAGGCCTTTTTGTGGGATCTTAGAACAGGAGATAGTCACTGCGGGCCATATCTGGAGAATACGGTATATGCAAATTTTTGGCGTGTGGGTTTTGCTGTTGTAGCATCTGAGGTACATAATTATACAGTTATTTTTTCTTAATCCATGTCCGACTATTCTGTCAAATTCCGAAAGCCGTATTTGCCAAGTTCAGAGTGAATCGATGGTAGATGAATTGGACTAGTAGCTATGCCAAGGCTACTGATGTTCGTCTTAGCAGCTGGCATTCTTCTGCTGATATGAATTGGTATTGTTTTACTGTCTGGATACTTTTTAGATCTGACTAACAGACCTGAAATGATCTTAATAATATTAATGATACCACCATGAAGATTTATCCTGGTGTGCCTGTGTGGGGGAACTTTGTCCTTAATACATTACCCGTAGTAACATTCGAACAGTTACAAAATATATGAAATGTTGTTGGGTTGATGGATGATAGGATCGTCATAACCTCGTCCTCCAGTTCTGCCATGAGGACACAAAAGACACATTGAGTATAAAGTCTTAATATAAAAAATTATCAATATTTGCCCATGTTTGTGGCTAGTGTCCCCATATAATGGCATCCTCCATTATTCGGGGACTTTCGGAACGTTTCTTAACCAACTTGGCTGTAATATTATGTATTAGGTTCTCATTGGGCCAGTCGGTGTTGCCGACAGATATACCCTCAGCCAATGGTTTGCAGAGGTGGTCAGATATACACACAGGTTTCATTATTCCCTTTAGATAAAATATATATTTATCTAAGAGGCTTAAGATTTATTGTTGATCAAATCAGTTATTCAATTTGTTTAAATTTAATAAATTTTACAGGTTTATAAAAAATATAGACCCTTCCTGGGGGAGGACTTGATCTAGGCTTTGTAAAGATAATAGAATCGCCTAATATTGGATTTAAAAATATTGACAATTTTTACCATTTGTGAGGGTGGTACCAGATGGAGTTTACCAATAGGCCCCATCTTCGGACTTAATCTAGCTTTGGAAAAGGTAATACGTTGTGCAAGGTTTGGTTCAAATCGAATATTCCGTTCACTTGAAATTGAATTTATAAATATTGGATTGGGGAAAATTAAATTTAAAAATAGATTTTTGTGGGGGATGTACCAAAGAAGTGGACTAATTGGTCCCATCTTTCTATTTGATCCAGGTTTTGCAATGATAATAAGTTGTGAAAAGTTTGGTTCTAATCGAACATTCATCATCTGAAATTGGATTTACAAATATTGAAAATTGTGACTTGGCTTAGTAAATACAATAGGTTGTACAAAGTTTGGTTCAAATCGGATATTCCGTTTGCATGTTATTCTAAAATAATATTTTTAGCACAATTTTGACTCTTTTTTGACCAACATCGAACTTAAACTAAGTTTGGAAGAAATATTAAGATGACCAATGTTTGTTTCCAATCGGATATTTCTTTCGCCTAATATTGATGTACCAGAAGGAAAGGACCAATGAGTCCCATTTGCCTATTTGATCTAGGCTTGGTTAAGATGAAAGGTTGTACAAAGTTTGGTTCAAATCGGATAGTCCGTTCGCATGATATAACTTAAAATTATTTTTTTACACAATTTTGACCATTTTGTGGGGGAAGCACCAGAAGGAGTGGACCGATATTCCCCATCTAAGTTTGGAAGAAATATTAAGATGTGCAAAGTTTGGAGCAGCCTGCCAGTCAGACATACGAACATTTGTAAATCGACTCCAACATGGGGTCTAAAACCAATATTTCGATGAAGCACATTTTCATCGTATCAAAGAGTATATACCATCATGGGGGTATAAAATAAATATTGACCAATGTTTCGGGGTATCTCGCATATAAAGAGATCGCCATTGTTAGGGGGTTTTTTTTAAACCGGTACCTCTTATGTTTTAGTATTTTGTAGATATTGGATATGTTTTCTTACCACATTTTCTTTAATTTGATATTCTGAGTTTTCAATGAGTATCGGTTAATTGTATTACATAGTTTCCATATATCAATACTGCTCTATTATTGGTATTTGTTTGGAGCCGAAAAATTCGATTAAAACCTGCCCCTAGGATGATTCTATGGACAATTCTAAGCAACTTTGGTCAGGGAACCATAGGTCTATCTCGATTTTCGAAACTCACACTTTCCAAAATATGATTTTCCCTATAACATCATTTTGATTCAAAATTCGATTTTTATTCATCGTTATATTAACTTTTTATATATATATGGGGGGTTTTGGGGTCGAGAAATTCATTTGTGATCTTTATTTAGAACATAGACCACCTATAAATGAACCGCTCTATTTTCGATATTTTGAAGGTATTAACTACATTTTCTTACCGGAGTGCATTAATTTGTCATTGTGGGTTTTTGAAGGACATTAAAGGACTTTGTAAAACTTTTTCCATATTTTTTAATATGAAAGTCCGGCCAATTTTTGCTATTTTGAAGCTTTAGTGCCACTCCCAAGCGAACTGACTGGGATTTGGCATTCCAGGTGTATAAAGGATGAAAAACATATTTTCAGAAATTGAATTCAGTATAGTTTGAAACAATTTGGAGTGGCATAGTGACTTTCTTTCCGGAAAAATTGATCGGTATATGACCATTTTTATTACAGCCCCCCTTACGAAGGGCCCACTTAATTTGCGGTATTTTGAAGTTCCTAGTCCAGTTATCAAATTAGTAGCAATTTATTCTTCTTCTAAATGCTCTGACCGATTTAAGGAATTTTGAATGCACATCACATGTAGGGGGAATAAAAAGTTCGGCATGTGTGGTTTTTACCTGCTAAAAATATTTCATTTTAATTAGTTTTATCATAATCAAAGGATAGATTTTCCTATTGATGGTTTAGAATACTTTGTCCATACTAATGGCTTAAAGTCAGCAAAATATGGTGGATTGAGAAGAAGAAGGGAAAAGGAGAACGCCGACAATTTGGAGCAACATAAAACATTTATTTTTTTATTCTATTGAAGAAAGGCAGGTGATAAAAAGGATAATAGGAAAATGGCTATATGGCTTATGGAAAAATCATAGAATAGAAGTAATGGATGTCCATTGTCCGGTATTCCCCTTTTTGCTTTTATTTGGAGAAATTTTAAGTAGTGTGATATCCGTTCTAATCATCCATTTTATTATTCAGTAATGTTTTTATTAAAACTATAGTTAAAAAACTATGAGAAATTTTTGTTCCCGTCCATCCATTCCAACCACTTCTGCATCACTCATGAATATCCTTTCTCAACATTTTCTTACATAAAACCCAAAGCCTATTTCCATGTAAATTTAGAAGAAGTGGAATAACAGTTGTAACATAAATGGAAATACCACACACATATATACAATATAACATAATTTGTGTATATATATATGTTCCATACACCCACCATCAACCAACATTTTTAAGTTATTTATTCTGGGCCACAGCCACTACATTTTTCATACCCCAGTATATTTAATAAAACAAGAAAACATGTCCTTTTTCCTCAACAACAACAACATCCTGCTTGGAATATTTAACGGAAGTAGAATTTTTTGGGTCAAGTCAAAGTTCATGTCTTACAAGAGAAGCATATTTACAAGTGTTGTACATGGAGAAGCGGTTTCTCCCTGGGTGAAATGGGTAAACTCTTGTAGGAGAAATATAATATAGGGTAACATAAAGGGTGGGAGATATTACGCCTACGCCAGGGGAAAGGGTAGTTATTATATATATTGTTGGTGATGAGGAATGTGGGAGGTAATAATATTGAATTTCATTAAATTAATTTAATTTCATTAAATTACATGTCATTATATTTCAAAATTGTTATGCAGATACAAAAACTGTGAAGAAAAAAATTTGATTGCGTGGAAGTGGGTGGGTGGAAGCTATATCTCCCCGAACTTGCTATAGTACAATAAACCTTCTAATAAAGGCGAACCTTTTTTCCACATCTAATATCTAATTTATGAAAAAATACTGATTAATACTTAACCATTAATAAATATATTAACCAACCACACACGAAAAAATCTCCCACTGTGCTCGCACACACACACACGATTTATGCCCCAAAACAATTTACATAGATTTGGAAAATTTTTGAAGTGTGATTTTTTCCACTAAACATTAAATGATTATGAGTGATGTATTTTTTGTTGTTGTTAAGGGGAATTGTTTGAATCCATAGCTGGTCGGTCGGTATGTCAGTAGTATCTGTCTGTCTGCCTGCCTCCATTATTCGCCTCGCTTTAAAATAATTCTCTTTGCACTAATTGAATCCAATGCCAAACTGAACACACAGATAGATGGATGGATTCGGACAATTCTGATGACGACAATACAATTATCAAACAAACAAAATAATGCAGTCGTTCGTTCGTTCACTCACAAATATTCCAAGATGCCCTGACAAATCAGATGGTGTTCTGAATGATCGTCGACCGACCGTCTTTGGCGCGGTTCAAATTGAAATATCACACCGAAATTGATGATTATTATGATGCTGATGATGATAATGATGGCGATCACGATTATGTGCGAGTTTTTTTTATCCAAGTGCGAGATAATCATGTTACTCGCAATGATATACATACATACAAATTTAGGTTTTGCTGTTTTATTTGGTGTATGGCAAGATTTGTTTTATGGAGATTTTGGAAGAAAAAAATTACCCGAGAAAGGCTTTCAGAAAAAATAGGGAGACCTTTAAAGGGAATATGAAAGCTGTTATAGCTTAAGAGGAACAGTAAATAATGTTTCAGTGATTGGAAGTTCTTACAGATCTTCTATAGGTATACGACCTTTTACGGATCCTCTATGGATAGTAGACCATTTACAGGACTGTTATTGGTAGAAGTGAAAGTAAGAAAAAATTCTTAACCGATTTGATAAAAATTAACTCTGAAAACTCTTTGATAAAAACGTACTCATTGTATAAGCCAGTAAGGAAAGTAGTAATGTCGGACGGGGCCGACTATATGATACCCTTCACCACTTTGGGTAGTTGAAGGACCTTAAACATGAAAAGGGATTCATAAACATGTCATTCTGCAACCTATACTAAATTTTTCAGTTGGTCTGATATAGAGTTGCTATAGATATAGTATATATATATGACATCATTCTAGACCTAATCTGGACCGATTTTCAGGAAACTTAACACACATCATTCTAGAACAAATTCAGTACACTGTACCAAATTTCGTTCAAATCGAAAGATATATAAGTAATTTGGGTCACCATTTACATTAAATCGGACGAAAATATATATGGAAGCTATATCTAAATCTGGACCGATATTCAGGAAACTTGACACACATCAGTCTAGACCTAAATCATTACGCTATGCCAAATTTCGTGCAAATCGAAGGATATATAGGGACTTTGGTACACCATTTACATTAAATCGGACGAAAAAATATATGGGAGCTATATCTAAATCTGAACCGATTTTCACAAAATTTAACACATCTATTTCTAGAAATAATTCAGTACGATATGCCAAATTTCGTGAACATCGAATGATATATAAGGACATCAGTACACCATTTACATAAAATCGGACGAACATATATATGGGATCTATATCTAAACCTAAACCTATTTTCACGAAACTTAGCGCACATCATTCTAGGCTTAATTCAGTACACTGTGCCAAATTTCGTGCAAATCGAAAGATATATTGAGACTTTGGTGCACCATTTACCTTAAATGGGACGAAAATATATATGGGAGCTATATAAATAAATCTGAACCGATTTTTCCCAATTTCAATAGGTTTCGTCCTTGGGCCAAATAAATGAGCTGTGCCAAATTTTTTCCAATTCGAATCATAAATGCGTCCTGTACTTTGTTAACAATTTAACATGGACAGACAGACGGACTGACAGGCATAGATCGACTTAGAAAGTGATTCTATGCATATTCTCAAAAGGAAACATGTGTCTATTTCGTTTCATTTTGCCTGTTACAAACATATGCACAAAGACATAATACCCTGTACCACAGTTTGGTGAACGGTATAAAAATGATCCACCATTGCACAGCGTTCAGAAAAATAATACATAGGACCTTCAAAATATCTAATATGGAGCTTGTTAAACTATGGACCTATATACGTTTTTTGCTCTGAACCCTTAATACCAAATTATTGAAATATTGAGTGAGACTTTTATATGACATCTGTATCAAAACTAGAATCTGTATTGAGAGAATATGTTTAAACTTCAGAGTTGGCGAAGTGCGAAATTGAAATTTTTAATGCGAATTTTCTTCCAACCACTTCGTTCTGAAAAATGTTGCTAAAACCTTAAAAATGGCTAAAAAAATTTAATGAGAGGAACTATTATTATTGTTATTGACTGCTTAATTATTAACAAAAAATTCCTTAGAACCTGCAAAATACCTAAAAA
The DNA here is from genome assembly GCF_032173495.1 of Musca vetustissima. NCBI lineage: Eukaryota > Metazoa > Arthropoda > Insecta > Diptera > Muscidae > Musca > Musca vetustissima. Next base: position 232,898 of record NW_026879147.1, read on the forward strand.
CGGAATACATTTACACGGAAAACTATTTTGCCCTGAACGTTTAATTCCACTCGTCTGAAAAAATTGGCAAGAATCGATGTCAAAACTAGGAGCTTTGTTTCTTCGAAAAGATTCTTTTTTTACCTTTGGCATTCCGAAATTGCTAAATTACAGTCATTTTGGTTGGAGGCATCGAAATCCTTAAAATCGTACAAATCTGCTTCTCGAAATTGTTTAGAGTATGATAATCGGTTATGACCCGTTACATCCAGTTCTGCAAATGCGGCTAGGACCTTCAGATGATTGCAAAATGTGGTCCAAAATACAGCTTCTTTGCCAAAAAAAAAACTCTATAACTCTGAACCAGTTGTGCGAAATTACTTTCATCCCGGTTGGACAATCCGACAAATCCGAAAATCCCAAATATGAAGCACTAACTTGGGGGCTATCCTTGTATGAAATGGGGTTGGGATCTTCAAAATACCTAGAATGCTTTGGCGTTTTATATAGGAAGCCTCTTGTATCGTAATATTATTCCCAACCTTAGTTCAAGTTCGAAAATGAGGAATATTGGCCCACTTCTTCTAGTACTTCCCCCACAAAATGGTCAAAATTGTGTTGAAAATTAATGTTATAATATCATGTGATCGGACTATCCGATTTGAGCCAAATTTTGCACAACCTATTATTTTTGCCAAGCCTAGATGAAGTCCGACCAATTGGATCACTCCTTTGGGCCTTTCCTTCTGGTACATCAATATTTAAATTTATTTTGAAGCGAATTGAATAGCCGATTTGATCAAAATTAACTCCGAAAACTCGTTGATAAAAACATATTGCTTGTATAAAAAACGTTCCGAATTGACCTCCTATCCGCACCTTGTTGTCTCAAAATGCTGATTCGTGAAAAAATGTGAATTGGTTTTGATATTCAAAGGTAATACTCTAGAGTACCTATTGAAGAGCTACAAATCGAATGATTTCTATTACAAGAATCTGCTCTACCTTAATGATCTTCTATCAAATAAAATTTGTAGCATATATTTTTATGTTTCAAATTGGCAATGCCCATTTTTCGTAATTATATAAATACGAGCTAGGTAATATATTTTTTGATATGATTCCTCTATGAAGTAGAAGAAGAAGACTTATGAAAATAAATATGATAACCACAAAGAAATCAATTTTGATTGGAATTTTTTCAGTCAATACTGACTTGCGGATGATGATGATGATAAGTCAAATCAATGTCATTCACATTTGCAAAAGTGTGGTTGTTAGTTGTTGTGATTGTATAAATGTATATGGTCACAAAGTCATCAGAATTGCAATAAACATAGAAAACTGATACATACAAACGCAGCTACATATCTATGTATACATATGTGTAATGCATATAAAATGTTCGGCTGTGGTTTCTTAGGATTGGTATCAGGATAAAAAAATATAGAGTCGAGATATATGAATGATTGTGGGAGACAACAAAAATTCAAATTAAAAAAAAAATGTTAGATTGCAGAACAAATCTTTCCACCTGGTAAATCGATTAAAGCTGGGCCTATTATATAAGAGCTTTTGTTAAAATTTTTAATTTCCCTATACACTTTCTTTAAGATCCATCTCTTACCCACTCTAATAAATTTGAATTTATGATTTTGTAGGTTTATTTGTGTATCTGTATCATTAATAACTACAACAATACATTGTGTATTTTGATTGCTCTCTCGGATTTATTTATTTGTATCTGTGTGTCCGTCTGTCGGCTCTCTCTAATAACCAGCTTGCGAACGTAGTTATGCCGATCCAATCACATTGAAATGAATGCATGAATGAAATCGGCAATTTTTCTTCATTTCCATTAAATTTATTAAATTTTCACAAACGAACCAAAATTCGAGAAAAAGAAGAATACTCATCAAAGTTAATCAAACGATTCGCAAACGATAAATATATCAGATGATTTTTTTTAGAAATACATACTGACGACAATTGTGGGTAGAAACAGATGACACAGTGGGTTAGAAAGGGATTTTTTTATATCCTCACTAATGTAAGATTGAGGGAATATTGCCATTACAAAATATTTAGATTTGGAGATTTGGCGCCCAATAATCGAGCTTCTTTTTCAATCCTGCTTTGTTTAAATGGTTTAAAACAGTTGTATGGTAGATTTTTTGCTTTTTCCTAAACCTAATATTTAATATATATATATATATATATATATAGGGAATTTCGATGTAGGTTTTAGTCCCATTTTTACATCGAAATAGCTGTAATTTGGCATTTGAAATTCCTGGAGCATACAAAATGCTTTCCAGTTTTGTATACCCTTCTCCTTCTCCACACTGTGGTACAGGCACTGTGGTACGATATAGACACAGGGTTCCTTTTGAGAATATGCATATAATCACTTACTAAGTCGATTTATGCATGTTCTTCCGTCCGTCTGTCTGTCCATGTTAAATTGTAAACAAAGTACAGGTCGCATTTATTACCCGATTTTGATGAAATTTGGTACAACTCATTGATTTGGCCCAAGGACGAACCCTATTGAAATTGGGAAAATCGGTTTAAATTTAGATATAGCTCCCATATATATTTTCGTCCGATTTAAGGTTAATGGTTCACCAAAGTCGCTATATATATTTCGATTTGCACAAAATGTTGCATAGCGTACTGAATTAAGTCTAGAATGATGTGTGTTACGTTTCATGAAAATCGGTTCAAATTTAGATATAGCTCCCTTATACATTTTCGTCCGATTTAATGTAAATTGAGTACCAAAGTCCCTATATATTTTTTAATTTACACGAAATTTGGCATAACGTACCTAAATCAAGTCTAGAATGATGTGTGTTAAGTTTCGTGCAAATCGGTTCAGATTTAGATATAGCTCCAATATATATTTTCGTCCGATTTAAGGTAAATGGTGCATTAAAGTCGCTATATATCTTTCGATTTGCACGAAATTTAGCATTGCGTACTGAATTGAGCTTAGAATGATGTGTGTTAAGTTTCGTGAAAATCGGTTCAGATTTAGATATAGCTCCCATATATATTTTCGTCCGATTTTATATAAATGGTGCACCAAAGTCCCTATATATCTTTCGATTTGCACGAAATTTGGCACAGCGTACGGAATTAAGTCTAGAATGATGTGTGGTAATTTTTGGAAAATCGGTTCAGATTTAGATAAAGCTCCCATATATATTTTCGTCCGATTTAAGGTAAATAATGCAGCAAAGACCCTATATAGCTTTCGATTTGCACGAAATTTGGCATAGCGTTCTGATTTGAGCCTAGAATGATGTGTGTAAAGTTTCGAGAAAATCGATTCAGATTTAGATATAGCTCCCATATATATTTTCGTCCGATTTAAGGTAAATGGTGCACCAAAGACCCAAAGTTAAGCCGATTAGGACAAAATTTTACACAACGTACTGAAGTTACTACAACATACCGTGTGTCAAGTTTTGTTGGAATCGTTTCAGATTTAGATACAGCTCCCATATATAATTTCGTCCGATATATATATATATATATATATACATTTACCATCGTTTTCATATAAAGGACTCGGTCTTATTAAGAAATTTTAAATTGGGGAGTGAAAAAAAATCGATTATATTTATAAAAAATCCTAACTACTTAAATAAATAAAATTCAAACCACAAATTGCTAATTCAGTTTTTTAAACGGGTATCGCATTTCGTATACGATTACAATAACATAACCTCAAAAAGTTTGTTTGCTTGTAAATATATGTGTATCTCTGTAAACAAATCGGTTTAAACAAAGTCCATGTACATACTTGTACATATATTTTTCCTTGAAACAAACGAAGGCAACAAACAGGACATTTATTTACATGTACATACACACCCGAACTCTATGCGTGTGTGTGTGTGACTAGCATGTAAAAGCAATAACAACAACGAACAAGACAAAAAATAATTACAACAACAAAAAGAAAGTGGGGAAAATAAACCCAAAGTTGGTAAAAGAGAGAAGCAAAAAAAAGTTCGCAAACAATGTGGTTGAAAGTGTGTGTGTGTGTGCATAGGAGAACTGAGAATATGTAAAGGAATTTTTTGGTTATGAAATAAAATCAGAGAAGTAGAAGAAGAAAAAATCACTGAAGGACCAAAAACGGCGAAGAATGTTTACATTGTGTGTGAGTTTATTGTATACATACATACAGAGCCATGTCAAGTTATTCATTTTCCTTGGGAATAAAAAGCTTTAAGACGTACATACAATAAATTTTTGCATACGTTTAATTTTTTTGTGTTTTGTAATTTTTTTTTAAAATTATAAATTAAGGTTTTTTTTATAAATAGAAAAGATGTAGTTGTTGTTTCAGTTTATATTTCAGAGATTAATATTAATAAAATATTCATCATGAATAAAATCAGACACCTAGCTTATTTATAGCTTGATTATCAATAATATTTGACCTTTAAGACCTTTTGGTCCAGACGTGTGCCAATGAATATAATAGCATATATGAATCATAGTAGCCCAGATAACACCAGAGATTTCTTATGCAAAAACTAATTGGACATTTTTCCTCAAATCTCTGATGGGATGGACCGACCACCTCAGGAATATCTGCTATTCAATGATTACACACAATTTTACGGTTGAAAGAAATATTAAAACAAATAATAATAAATAAAAAAATGTTAAGTTCGGCCGGGCCGAACTTTGGATACCCTGACAGGGTATTGGATATACTGATAGGTACTAGAAATGAAAATATAGGGAACATACCAAAACGTTGACCTATACCGACATTTCTAAAAACGGGTTATGTCAACCATAATACAAATTTCAGAAATTTTTAATAGATAATTATACCCTCAGACTTATGGCTGATGAGTGTGTATACACTTTAACACCGTGAAAATGTGTCTCATCGAAATATTGGTTCTAGACCCCATGTTTCTTTGTACCAAATACGTTTCAGAAAATTTAGATTTCATTCAAACTTTGCCCTTATTATTATTTATTCCAAACTTAGTTCAAATTCGAAGATGGGGAATATCGGTCCAACCCGGTAACTTGGGACAATATTGATCATTTCTGTGGGAAGATTTTCTACTCAATGATAATCAATAATCGGGCTGGGCCGACCATATGATACCTTTCACCACTTTTAGAGTAATTTGTGTACAATGGGACAAATTAATTTATATCGATTAATATCCTACTTGAAACACGCTATTCGGTATGCCGCACTATTCAACATTTACTCTCACTCAGACACCCATTCGAATTATATATGGAAGCTATGTCTGCATCTGCAGTCTCAATTTAATGCGTTCGGAAAAATTTCGTGTCAATCGAACAAACATTTGGAGTTTGGTGCACCGTTTACATAAAATCATACTAAAATATCTAAATCTAAATCAGAACCAATTTTCACGAAACTTAGCACACATCAGTCTAAACTTAATTCAGCTCTTTTTGTTATTTGAATTTTGCCTTGTAAGGGCAGTGATCATTTCAAAGTAATTTTAAATTACTTTAAAATTTAAATTACTTTAAAATTACTTTGAAATGATCACTGCCCTTACAAGGCGAAATTCAAATAACACAAAAAATTATTTCAGCTGAGCACGGCTAGGGCTCGAACCTAGGTCCTCGGAGCAACACAATGTTGCCAGACTACTTAACGTTCTGAGCCATCAACACACATCTAAAACGGTTGCGCAAAAACATGGGCATACCATGGAAGAAATTGTAGGTGTGTGGATTAATTATCCATCGCTACAATCGGTTTACATTAAATCGGGCGAAAATATATATGGGAGCTATATCTAAATTTTAACCGATTTTTTCCAATTTCAATAGGGTTCGTCCTTGGGCCAAATAAATGAGCTGTGCCAAATTTCATCCAATTCGGATCATTAATGCGACCTGTACTTTGTTTACAATTTAACATGGACAGAGAGACTGACAGGCGGACGGACATGCATAAATCGACTTAGTAAGTGATTCTATGCATATTTTCAAAAGGATATATATATATATATATTATTGATCTGGAGAACGCCGAAAGAGCTATGATTTGTCATTCCGGATTCAGGACTCTATTTTTAAATATTTTGATGGTCGTGTTTCCCGCCGAAGGGTATGTAATTAACAGACTATATTCTTGACAATCCATATATTTTTCGACATTTTGATTTTTTTTTTCGAGATAGGAAGGGACAGAATTTTTATTCGTTATTAAATTTTTTATTTTCATTTAAAATACAGAAATTTCATATTATTTTTTAAAATTCTTGGGATTTTTGCAATTAGCCAGATGGACAGACGAAGGGACATTTTTAAATTGTCTCCAAAGAAACTTGGGTTCTAAAACAGATATTTCAGTGAGGCAAAGGTTAATCATTAGCCATGAAGCTAAGGGTATAAACATATTAGTCATAAGTTTTAGCTTCGCGAATGTAGGAAACAGAACATGTACACCGACAGCATCCTTCTCCCTAACACGATTACTGTTTGGCAAAAATATTACGAGGTATTAATGTCATATCGATATTAAAAAAAACCTATTCTAAGAAAAAGTCATTTTGGATGATTCTTGGCCTGGTATGAAGGTGTATGTATTCCGTCAGTATCATTTAGACTGAGCCTATAATGATTTTAAAAGCAATCCAAAGGTCTCTATTAAATTGCAAAGCTCTTTCGTAATTATTCTAATTGGGCGCCATTTCCGTATATGAAGGGTTTGATAAAAACAGACGAATTAGCTAGACGCGGATCTCAGTCTACAGATCTAGCAATCAATGGCTCAATCAAACCACCCATATGTCACTTCTTTCGGAACTTTGATGCGTTCTTCGACGAACGAGCCTGGCATAATGAACCTAGATGTATGTATGTATCAAGATCTATCTTGCCGACTCTGTCAACCAAGAGAACAAACTCACTGTTGAAACTGTGTAAAGCTGCTCCCTACGGGGAGCAGAGCTGAATGCTAACGGACGCGTCCACAGGTTGCGGATAGTGGGAAGCCCAACACCATTTGTTGGGTAACAGTGAATAAGAAATAAAAAGTCGAGGACAATCAGCGGGCTCAGGGGGAGAGTCTCGGAGGAAATGACCGAGTGTCTATGATCCCTGAGCCGACAAGGCGAGAATGGCGTCCGTTTTTTATATCCATCTCAAAGGTCTGGGACACTACCTTCTTACAGTATCTCCCCTAACGCTGGGGTGCCATGCGACCTCATGCTTATCAGCGTTCCACGGTTTGCAGTCAGGGTCCCGACTGTATTAGAACGGAGCCATGTTGATACCTGGGCGCCTCAACAAGATTTTCAGGCTTAGTTGCCATGTCCTTACCATGGTAAGAGGCTATGCTATGGTCGACCTCAAACCCTCACTCACAGCACTTCTATGGAGCCAACTTTCAATACCTCCCACCCCAAAAAACAAAAACAATTTATGCGATTTTTCGACTGATGCTGGTGTGGCTGCCTTGGCACCCTCAGTCTCGAACTCTACAAGGTCAGATATCAATGAACCCCCTCAAGTGTTGACGACCCAAGCCATCCTCCTGGACCTCTCTTTAGCCACCTGGCCTAATCTCGACGACGTTAATGCAAGCCTGGAGAAGCAGTCGGATCTTCTCCTCAATCTTCTAGAGGAAACCGGCTCCTTCCGCCTTAGTCAGGAGAGCATCCCTAATCAGCTCTGGGATGACTCGCCCTTGTCGGACGAGGATGACATCATGGAAACTGCGGTGATCAGAACTACGGTGATAAACACAGCAGCAACCATGGTGTCTGCTCCGAAGCAAGGAGGGTCCTCCCAGTTGCTGAGTAGGGAAGTAAACCCTGGCGAGGTTGAGGATCTGGACTCGATCTCCACGACTTGCAGTGATGTCGCGAGACTACTCAGGCAGTTGGCTGTCGAAAGGGATGCTGATGAGAATCCCATCGTTAAGATGGATGACTCATCAGTACCAGTATCTACTAGACACGCCGATGCCAAGGAGATCGCTGCCAAATGTATCGGAGAGCAGTATACTACTGTAAACGATACATCGGACGGGACAGCGACTCTATCACGGGGAAGGAGTTCCTGATAATTAAGAGGAACTTCAAACTCATTATGAAGTTCTCTAGGAACTATCCTGATGACATTGAGGGGGACTTCTTACTAGGACCTGCTCTTCTATAGGAAGAATAATACCTTCAGCTCTTCCACTTAAAGAAAAATAATTGCAGCTCTTCTATACGGAGAATACCTCCAGTTCTTCCACAGGACAAATACCTGCAGCTCTCCAGTAGGAAAAATAATACCTTCAGCTCTTCCACAGGACGAAAAATACTTGCAGCTCTTCCACAGAAAGAAGAATACCTCCAGCTCTTCCATAAGAAGAAGAATACCTGCAGCTCTCCTATAGGACGAATAATACCTGCAGCTCTTCCACAGGTAGAAAAAAACTTGCAGTTCTTTTACAGGAAGAAAAATACTTGCAGCTACTTGTAGAAGAATACCTCCAGCTCACCTAGCTTTTTAACACAATCTTCTAGCATATGACGTAGTCTTCATATAAATGTTCCGAACGTTATAACGAATTTATGTGCAATAAATGGTGAGGGTATATAAACAGTTCGGCCCGCCCAAACTTAACGACATTTTTATCTGTTTAGGGTATAAAAATGCGATGCGTCAAATCTACATCCTATCATATTCGCCTTCAATTTTTTCCTTTTATTTGATTAAATTTTATTCTCATATTCGCCTTCAATTTTTTTCCTTAACTGTTTACCATATGTGGCGATTCATAATTTGGCGATTTTTCAGCATTTCGACGTTTTTTTATTGCCTTCAATGTTGGCATCACTGTTTACGCACATATGTACACCAAAAGAAGAAAACCCCCCTCAGTGTATATGTAAAAGTTTGCGAATCCAAAAAATAACGGAAATGATAAGAATTTTGTTGTTGTAACCAAAAAAAGAAGAGCTGCTGCTGAGAGTAAGAAGTTTGGAAGAGAGAAAAATATTCCTTGCAAAAACAACAACAACAAGAACCATGGCCAGTGATGGTTTGGCGGTGATAATTCTGCAAATTGTGTACCCAAGAACAGTTGGTTTGCTTGGGTGGGCTAGGATGTTGTCGTCGTCGTTGTTGTTGTCTGTCCTTTGCAGCTTAGCTTTTTGGCAGTCAAACGGTTTGCTGATGTCTTTGCCTGCCCTTCCCGCTTGTCACTGGTTATCAAGGCAAATAGGATTACATTTAGGAATTTCCTTTTTGGATTTTCTTTTTTTTATTTTTTGGAGAGGGTGTGAGGGGAGGATTATCTGTGATTTTTTTTTTTTTGGAAGTGTGTCCTCTGTCCCTTTTGTGTGGAAAAAATATTTGAATTTAGCAAAACGATTTATTAAAGTAAACGGTCATTTATTGCGAAAAAATAAAGGACTTTAAGTGTGGGTGAGTGTATGTGTGTATTCCTTGGTCCTATTGTTAGTTAATGGGGAGTAGTTAGTATTGCTGGTGTGCTATGGTAAGGAAGGGGAGTAGGGTCGGACTTCCATAAGCGTTTTTTATTATTATGTAATAACGTAATAACGTTACGATGTTAGGCAAAAGGCTTTTTTGTTACCCCATGACCTTTGACTCGAAGTGCATGGAAGTGAAGGCAAACGGATTTGAATTTCAATTTTTAGTTTTTCAGTTCAGTTTTTTTCTTCATCAATGATTGACCTTACCTTGTTGTACGGCTAACATTAGCACCATGACACTGGCAATGATTAGTGACTGCATTTTGGTATGGGTTATGACTCCTTTTTTTGGGGGTTATGAAATTTTTTTAATTTTTTCAATTAAAATTAATTTTTTTTTTATTTAAAAATTTTCGTTGATATCTTTCAATTTATTTTTCACAATTTATCTTAATTTCCTCAATATTAATAAATTGTTTTCTTTTTTATGTTCTCAGTACCACTTTTGAAAATTAAATATGGATTTCAAATGGGTTTCGTTCGTTTTCGCTGTGATTATTTCAAATACAATTTCAATTCTTTTTTTATTCGCTTCTCTAAACCAAAAAAATCAAACGATTTTGTGTGAATTGTGTTTGTGTGTGTGCGTTCGGTTCCCTTTTTTTCAAACAATTTCAGTTTGCAATTTTATTTTTTGTTCTATTGGTTTTTAGAGATTCCAAAATTTCGAGCACCACCGCCGCCGTGACACGCGATGTTAAATGTTCAGATGACAAAGTGAAATTACAAACGAAAATTTTCCCAATTCCAATTCGGGTATAAAATCCCATCTCATGAGACTGAGACTATCACTCATTGACATGCACACTCACAAACACACGCGTATAGATGAGTACGCCGCACACACAGATACGCACCTGCACCCACTCTCTATTGGTCTTAGAAGAAGCAAATTGTTAGATGCATGGGAATTTTTTTATATTTCCTCTCAAAAAACTGGAGAAGTTCAAAGTGCGAGCGAGAGTGAAGCTTATAATTATTGTGTGCGACATTAATGAATGGAAAGCTTTTGAAAGCTTCTGGACATTTTTTGTTTGGTGTTAGTATATGATATTATTTATATTAGAATATCCCGGTAGGAAATTCGACTAAATTGAGATGAGATGTTTCTTTTAAATAAGCAAGTATAAATGTAGTTAGGTTCGATCGAACCAAACTTTTTATACACTCCGCCATGAGTTGTACATTTATATGGGGACTATATCGCTCCATTACGTTGACATGGATTATTTATGCTCTAAAAAATAATGTTCCATGTTACAGAGACACTCAGTTTGATAAATTGGGTAGAAACTTCAATATACCGATAATTAAATGGGCATTTGTATGGGGGCTTATGTTGAATAATGTTCAAATACGTGTTTAATTCACCAGTAATCCGAAATGTCAAATATAGCCACTTCGATAAGAACAATTGGAAACAATTTTAATATGGGCGGGGAAAATGGGGCGGGACTTTTATGTGTGAATTTATCAAACTGTGGACCTATATAGCAATCCACTATGCTGAGAAAATTGGCTTAAAAATTTAATATTACTGAAAACGGAGCGGTACCTTTATGTAGGGGTTATATGAAAGGTCCCGGAATGCAAAATTCTATTATGATAATTTTCTGTACATATGTATATCATCTTTTAAGAACCCTCTATACCAAATTACAACTATATACTGAGCCATACTGAAGATCTTTGGTAGGAAAATTTTCTAACCAATGAAATCCCATAATACTAAACTAAAGCTATTTCGGTAGAAAAACGTCTCCAAAGCAACCCAAATATCGACTAATGCGGGGTACAAATATATGTGAACTACCTGAAACCCTGGCCCAATATTGACATAATGATAATTCAAAATCAGTTTACCCATAAGAACTATGAAAAAATGAGTTGAGGCGTCTCCACCTATTATGAAAAAGCAAAGAAAAAGAAAACCGAAAATCACGATCTGCGAATGTGCACGCTTTGGTGGATGTATTCAAGAAGTACAAAGCCGATATTATTGCCTTACAGGAAATGCGATGCGTAAGTAAATCAGACGATTACGCACTGTATTACAGCTGACATGAAAGGATACATGAATTTGGCTGCGGATTTATGTTTAACAGGACAATAAAAACCTCGTTTCATTTCAGTAGAAAAGCGAATTGCTATAATCCGTATAAAAGCGAAGTTCGCCCATGCTCCGACGGCAAATAAATATGAGCAGACCAAAGATATATTTTTACGAGCGCCTAGAAACTGCATATGATAGCTGCCCTAGCCATGACATTAAATTTCTGCTAGGAGATTTTAATGCAAAAATCGGAAGGGAAAGTGTTTTTGGACCCACCGTCGGAAAATTCAGCCTCCAAGAAGAAACATCCGACAACGGCTTGAGGTTAATTGACTTCGCGGCAGCAAAGACATGGTAGTTAGCAGCACCAGATTCAAGGATCTCGATATACACAAGACCACTTGGATTTCTCCTGATCAATAAACGAGAAATCAAATTGATGATTTAGTGATAGACGGAAGACATTCATACAATGCTTTAAACCTTCGGTCGAACCGAGAAGCGAATATCGATTCAGGCCACTACCTTGTAGCAGTCAAGGTTCGCACTCGTCTTAATGCAGCAGAAAAGGTGCTTTGGTGCAGCACATCCTTCTGTAGAGAAGAAGAAGGAAATCTGGTGACAGATACAGACAGCGTGTTGAGGATCTGAAAGTGATCCAGAACCAATAAGAGATGACGGTATAGAGTGTATACCACCTAGCCAAGATGAGGTTAGTGTAGCAATTAATCGGCTGAAGAACAATAAAGCAGCAGTTGCCGGTGGATTACCAACCGAATTATTCAAGACCGGAGGTCAAATGCTGGACAGGATCATTGGCACCTCAGCATTCTGTATCCCGTGCACTAAAAAGGAGACAAGACGCTATGTGCCAACTAAGTCTCCTTCCCATCGCATATAAAGTGCTATCCAGCGTGCTGTGTGAACGACTGAAGCCAATGGTCAATGACATTATTGGACCATACCAATGTGGCTTTAGACCTGGCAAATCTACCATTGACCAGATTTTCACTCTGCGCCGGATCCTGGAAAAGACCCCATGAAACACATCGACACATTCCACCTATTCGTCGACTATAAAGCCGCATTCGACTATAAACCCTATCCGTTCAGAGGTGTTTAAAGCGTTTGGCATTCCTGCAAAATTAATACGACTATAACTGGCACAAGCTCAGCAGTTAAAGTCGAAAAGGACCCCTCAAAGGACCTCTCGAATCGAACGAGGATTCAGAAAAGGTTCTCACCTTGTCGTGGGACCTGTTTAACATCCTGGTCATACGAGATGCAAATGTGAATAAAATGGCACTCTGTACACCAAACAACACATGTTACACACCTACGCCGATGACATCGATATAATGGGTCGAACATTGGGTGCGGTAATAGCCACCTTTGAACAAATTGAGAGGGAGTCTGCCAAATTGGTCTGGCATCAAATGGCGAGAAGACCTAGGTATCAACGCGTAAGACGTCTAGTAGACTGAGACCAACTGTGTAATTTTAAAACAATAGCTTCGAGGTAGTCAAAGATTTTATATACTTCAGTACGCCATATATATAACTATGTTTATATAATGCCATATATATAACTGACATCAGTTTTGAAATTGGGAAAAGGATAGTGTTGGTTAACAGATGTTACTATGGTCTAAGTAAGCAATTCAGGAACAGGGCCAACTACCGCCAGACCAAACTCAGACGCTGATACTAACCGTTGTGTTGTATGGGTCTGGAGCATGGGTACTTGCGCAAGCAGATGAGGCAGTTCCTGGAGTCTTTTAGAGAAAAGTTTTCCGGAAGATCTGTATGCCTATCTGCGTCGACGGTTAATATCGTCGTCGAATGAACGTGGGCTTAACATCTATTCTCTAACATAGACATAGTCAGACGTATCGAGTTGCAGTGACTACGTTTGCTAGGCCATGTAGTGGGAATGGATGAAGATGCCCCAGCTCAAAAGGTATATAAAAGCAAACAAGCTGATGGTTCACGCAGAAAGGGAAGGCCACGAATTAGATGAAAAGATCAAGTGGAAGAGAACATTTCGAAACATGGTATTTCAAATTGGAAGAGCTCCGCGCAAGACCGACGTGAATGGAAACAAAGTTCTTCGTGGAGGTCGATATCGTTAACAGTTGAAGTTTCCAGTTACATTTTCCAACCCGCGTGTCTAATAATAAATCCACGCCCTGAAAAACGATTCTTTAATAAATCCACGCCCTGAAAAACGATTCTTTAATAAATCCACGCCCTGAAAAACGATTCTTTAATAAATCCACACCCTGGCTTTGATCCCTGAAAAAATATTCTTTAATAAATCCACGCCCTGGCTATGGTCCCTAAACAAATATTCCTTAATAAATCCACGCCCTGTCTATGATCCCTGAAAAAATATTCTTTAATAAATCCACGCCCTATGGCTATGGTCCCTGCAAAAATATTCTTTAATAAATCTACGCCCTGGCTATGGTTCCTGAAAAAATATTCTTTAATATTCTGAAAAAACATTCTTTAATAAATCCACACCCTGGCTATGGTCCCTAGGAATAGACGAGGATATACCCTGAGAGTTATCTTTGCATAGAATAATATCTATAAATGTTCTTATAGACTTCCTCCTGAAAGTCTTCTATTGAAAAAGTCCTTCTGCCGAATGCCTATCCCAATGTTTATTACATTCCTATCCCCATCACCACTTCTGCTGTCACAAATATCCCAAAAACTAACTTATGTAACAGAAAGAGAGAATAAATAATTTGGAGAAATTTTCCCTCTCATCACTACGACTCTTTTACACAATGATAACAGCTTCTTCTCTGCAAAATACACAAAAACTTCTATAACGTATTTTTTCTTCTTCTTGTTTTTGGTGTCATAGTATACGCAAAAGTTCCGATTTTGTTTATGTACCATGGAAAAGCTTTTCCGTTTGCACCACTTCCCTATATTTGAAAATGAAAACCAAACAAAAAAAGAAAAATTTTTAGTATGTCATAGGAACACGTTCGTGTGGCGTTCGTATGTTGTCGTAGTCGTATTGTATTTCCTTTCAGCTGCTCTCGTTGGTCGTTGTCATTTATGTTTTGATAACCTTTAAAAGTGGAGCGTTTCTATGGTCAATCTTTTTTTCAGTTTAGTATTCATAACTGTTATTCTTTTGTCCTTTTTGAAATGTGCTGCTTCGGTGTGTTGTATCCCTTGCCTGGTCAGGCCTTCTGTGCGGCATACAAAGTCATTGGCCCCCCAAAACAAGGGGTTTTTAACATATGTATGTATATTAAGTAGTTATATTAGTGTGTGTGCACGTGAGCTGGAGGGTGTTTGCGTGAGAATGTAAGAGATGTAAATGTCAAACTGACAGTTTTAGGTTTGAATGTATTTGTTTGCTCCCTATGTTTGTGTGAGGAGGATTTTCTCCATAACTTTTGTTTTCTAATTTCCACACAGACCCCGATCACAGCTCCTCCTCTCACCCATAAACTTTTCACTTTCTTTTGTTTGTTGTAATGATGAATTAATGACAATGAGAGTTATTTTAAGTATCCTCGTGTGTGTATATGTGTGTGTGTGTGTGTGCTTGTGTATTCCCAGTTGTTCAAAAAATATCAATTATCTTATATTACTTAGTTATATAGCTAGCTACTTAGTGATCTAGTTACTTTATATCCAAAAATGGAACATAAAATATACAATTGACTTCATTTGTTGATTGAAAAAGCTATCTAATTCTGTAGTTACTGGTAATGTAAAAAGTAGTGAATCGACAAACAAGACAAAAAAAGGAATTGTCATTTTCTTCAGGTTTTTTTATAATTTTCAGAATTCTGAAAGCAAATTTTTAAAAAAATTTGTTTTTAAACAACATGTCGTATAAGACATATACATATATCCACGATATACAAGATGAAGTGCTGTTGAATTAAAAATCCGGGAAAAATACATAAGACAAATCTGGGGTAAGTTTTATTATTGCAACACAATAAATATATATATATATGTACGTAATATTTCAACATTATTATCTAACAGATTTTCAATAGATGTCACTTCAGAAGCATCTAACAGATTGAGAAATCAACTTTAATTTTTGAATAGGTAAATATTCTCCAAAATGACCCATATCTTTATTTATATTTTGTAATTTTCTGTTTCAGATGCTTCAATATTTCGTAGAGAACGGATGTTAAAACGGTCTAGAGACAAAAGAAATGCAAATGTCAATATGACGGCGTAAAAATTCTGATAAAATGAAACATAAACTATGTGCAATATAAATTTTGAAATAAATAAAAAATACACATTCCGTATAACATTTATATATTTAATTTTCCAAACTGTTATAATAGCCAATTTGCTACATATTTGTAACTATGAATAATACTTAACAATGGTATCTACCCAAATGACTGGTTACTTGTAATGCAGGCAGGGGACAATTGACTTCCCCAATGACATGACATGTTAAATTCATGTTAAATTCACCAGTCTAGGGTATGATGTGGTAACTAGTGGTAGTTACAGGTAATTAGTAAAATAACTAGTTCATAACCAGTTACTCGAACTACTGGGTTTTATTAAAAAGGACACCCATCGAGACAAACACAGAGATATGGCTTTTGGTATTTATGTAATGGTTTTCTTTTGTTGTTGTTGCTGTTCATTAATAATGAGCGCTGAGGAATTCACACAAAAGCCATGGAACGGAAGAAGTTTGACTCAATTTTTTTTGACATTTATGAAGGCCATTGAAAGACTGACATTGTGCAGACATGTTTGGAATTTGCAATCGTAGTCAATGTTCAAGGATATTTGTATTTATTTTGCAAACGCCAAAGTAATGAATATTTATTGTTTCCGCAGGACTACTAGAACTTCATATCAAAGACCAGCACATGGGAACTTCACATAGATGACATCTTGGCCTTCTAATAAAAAAACATATTTTTCAGGGACCCAAACAAGCCGTGGATTTATTAAAGAATATTTTTTCAGGGTCTAAACAAGGCGTGGATTTATTAAAGAATATTTTTTTCAGGGTCTAAACAAGGCGTGGATTTATTAAAGAATATTTTTTCAGGGTCTAAACAAGGCGTGGATTTATTATAGAATATTTTTTCAGGGTCTATACAAGGCGTGGATTTATTAAAGAATATTTTTCAAGGGCCAACTGAGGCGTGGATTTATTAAAGAATATTTTCCAGGGCGTGGATTTATTAAAGAATATTTTTTCAGGGTCTAAAAGAGGCGTGGATTTATTAAAGAATATTTTTTCGGGGTCTATATGAGGCGTGGATTTATTAAAGAATATTTTTTCAGGGTCTAAACAAGGCGTGGATTTATTAAAGAATAGTTTTTCAGGGTCTATACAAGGCGTGGATTTATTAAAGAATAGTTTTTCAGGGACCCAAACAAGGCGTGGATTTATTAAAGAATATTTTTTCAGGGTCCCAAACAAGGCGTGGATTTATTAAAGAATATTTTTTTAGGGTCCCAAACAAGGCGTGGATTTATTAAAGAATAGTTTTTCAGGGTCTATACAAGGCGTGGATTTATTAAAGATTAGTTTTTCAGGGTCTATACAAGGCGTGGATTTATTAAAAAATATTTTTTCAGGGTCTAAACAAGGCGTGGATTTATTAAAGAATAGTTTTTCAGGGTCTAAACAAGGCGTGGATTTATTAAAGAATAGTTTTTCAGGGTCTAAACAAGGCGTGGATTTATTATAGAATAGTTTTTCAGGGTCTATACAAGGCGTGGATTTATTAAAGAATAGTTTTTCAGGGTCTATACAAGGCGTGGATTTATTAAAGAATAGTTTTTCAGGGTCTATACAAGGCGTGGATTTATTAAAGAATAGTTTTTTCTATACAGGGTGGATTTATTAAAGAATAGTTTTTCAGGGTCTATACAAGGCGTGGATTTATTAAAGAATAGTTTTTCAGGGTCTATACAAGGCGTGGATTTATTAAAGAATAGTTTTTCAGGGTCTATACAAGGCGTGGATTTATTAAAGAATAGTTTTTCAGGGTCTATACAAGGCGTGGATTTATTAAAGAATAGTTTTTCAGGGTCTATACAAGGCGTGGATTTATTAAAGAATAGTTTTTCAGGGTCTATACAAGGCGTGGATTTATTAAAGAATAGTTTTTCAGGGTCTATACAAGGCGTGGATTTATTAAAGAATAGTTTTTCAGGGTCTATACAAGGCGTGGATTTATTAAAGAATAGTTTTTCAGGGTCTATACAAGGCGTGGATTTATTAAAGAATAGTTTTTCAGGGTCTATACAAGGCGTGGATTTATTAAAGAATAGTTTTTCAGGGTCTATACAAGGCGTGGATTTATTAAAGAATAGTTTTTCAGGGTCTATACAAGGCGTGGATTTATTAAAGAATAGTTTTTCAGGGTCTATACAAGGCGTGGATTTATTAAAGAATAGTTTTTCAGGGTCTATACAAGGCGTGGATTTATTAAAGAATAGTTTTTCAGGGTCTATACAAGGCGTGGATTTATTAAAGAATAGTTTTTCAGGGTCTATACAAGGCGTGGATTTATTAAAGAATAGTTTTTCAGGGTCTATACAAGGCGTGGATTTATTAAAGAATAGTTTTTCAGGGTCTATACAAGGCGTGGATTTATTAAAGAATAGTTTTTCAGGGTCTATACAAGGCGTGGATTTATTAAAGAATAGTTTTTCAGGGTCTATACAAGGCGTGGATTTATTAAAGAATAGTTTTTCAGGGTCTATACAAGGCGTGGATTTATTAAAGAATAGTTTTTCAGGGTCTATACAAGGCGTGGATTTATTAAAGAATAGTTTTTCAGGGTCTATACAAGGCGTGGATTTATTAAAGAATAGTTTTTCAGGGTCTATACAAGGCGTGGATTTATTAAAGAATAGTTTTTCAGGGTCTATACAAGGCGTGGATTTATTAAAGAATAGTTTTTCAGGGTCTATACAAGGCGTGGATTTATTAAAGAATAGTTTTTCAGGGTCTATACAAGGCGTGGATTTATTAAAGAATAGTTTTTCAGGGTCTATACAAGGCGTGGATTTATTAAAGAATAGTTTTTCAGGGTCTATACAAGGCGTGGATTTATTAAAGAATAGTTTTTCAGGGTCTATACAAGGCGTGGATTTATTAAAGAATAGTTTTTCAGGGTCTATACAAGGCGTGGATTTATTAAAGAATAGTTTTTCAGGGTCTATACAAGGCGTGGATTTATTAAAGAATAGTTTTTCAGGGTCTATACAAGGCGTGGATTTATTAAAGAATAGTTTTTCAGGGTCTATACAAGGCGTGGATTTATTAAAGAATAGTTTTTCAGGGTCTATACAAGGCGTGGATTTATTAAAGAATAGTTTTTCAGGGTCTATACAAGGCGTGGATTTATTAAAGAATAGTTTTTCAGGGTCTATACAAGGCGTGGATTTATTAAAGAATAGTTTTTCAGGGTCTATACAAGGCGTGGATTTATTAAAGAATAGTTTTTCAGGGTCTATACAAGGCGTGGATTTATTAAAGAATAGTTTTTCAGGGTCTATACAAGGCGTGGATTTATTAAAGAATAGTTTTTCAGGGTCTATACAAGGCGTGGATTTATTAAAGAATAGTTTTTCAGGGTCTATACAAGGCGTGGATTTATTAAAGAATAGTTTTTCAGGGTCTATACAAGGCGTGGATTTATTAAAGAATATTTTTTGGCGTGGATTTATTGAAGCATATTTTTAGGGGTCTATACAAGGCGTGGATTTATTGAAGCATATTTTAGGGGTCTATACAAGGCGTGGATTTATTGAAGCATATTTTTAGGGGTCTATACAAGGCGTGGATTTATTAAAGAATAGTTTTTCAGGGTCTATACAAGGCGTGGATTTATTAAAGAATAGTTTTTCAGGGTCTATACAAGGCGTGGATTTATTAAAGAATAGTTTTTCAGGGTCTATACAAGGCGTGGATTTATTAAAGAATAGTTTTTCAGGGTCTATACAAGGCGTGGATTTATTAAAGAATAGTTTTTCAGGGTCTATACAAGGCGTGGATTTATTAAAGAATAGTTTTTCAG